>NC_053171.1:28423087-28650587 GCF_016835505.1 Polypterus senegalus | reverse complement strand
CCAACCCTGCAAGCAGGTCCTCCAACTTTCAGGGAAATCTTGGGGGTTGGTGGCAGGATTGGCACACCAACCACTATAAAAAAAAACCTCATGTGGTTTCATTCGATTCCACTGTTCCATGATGTGCTGTAGTGTCACTCATTGCCTGGCCGCACTCTAATCCTAATTTGGGATCCCGAGTTGGTTTATCTTGTGTTGGGTGTGCCAATGCACTGTATCATCAGTGCGTGCTCCCAACCTCTGCCTACTCTGACAGACCATGGAAATCAAATCTCTTTCATTTTTAGTCAGAATGAAGACCTAGCAGGTCTACAAAATTACAAAAGGCATCAATAACACGGATTTCAGAAAATTCTTTTAACTATATATTAACTCACATACTCAAGGATACCAGTGGGGAATAAAAAGGAAGTGTTTTTAAAACTGAAACCAAGAATCACATCATCTTTACATAAAGGGTTGTAGGAATCTGCAGCAAAATATGTACTTTAAGCTGAAACACTGATAGCTTCTGGAAAAGCAAAGTACGTGGATTATGTATTTTGAAACCTTGACACATTAACAAGACATGCCTAACAGACAGAATGATATATAGAGCTCTTTCCTTAGAAGAGAATCTATTTCCTCACACAACTGAGGTCAAATCTACAGGCAGAGCAACCAGCAACCAAGCACCAGAAGTGCACTGCGATAAATGTTTCTTTGCATCGCATTTTAGTGTATGCAATACCACTTTGGTGATTCAGGAGTAATCAGTTATTAACGCATCTAGCGTGGATTTCTTGTCTAAAATTACCATTACATCTTACAAAAGGGGGTCGGGGAAGCAAACCTATAAAATGTGGTAAAAACACTGGAGATGTCTAGTTTCTAATACACTTTTCCTGCACACCAAAATTAATTTTAGTAACTATAACAAACTATAGTGTTGCTTTGTTTGTGTCAATTTTAAACATAAATAACGGTTGACTTTTTTGATATATACAAAGTAGACTGACAATTAAAAACAGAGTGGTACATTTTAAACCGATCATCAATTCAGTTTTTCTGTGAAAAGTCTATGTTTGTGTCTAATTGTACTTTGCTTATAAATCATTGTCTCATGGTTAAGAGCTGAAGAAATAATATCCATGTTAACAGAGTCTGAGAATTTATTTAATGGGATCGGTGCTCTATATATTGGACAATAGTCAGCCCTTTGTATCCACAGGTTTCACAATTGTGGCTTCAACCAACCAAAGTCTGAAAAATAAAAAAAATAAATAAAAAAAAAACAAAAAAAAAAACACAACAACAAATGACGTGATGTTTAGGCATACCCTACCATAGCCTCCCACCTATCCAAGAAATAACATGCTTACAACCACTGCAAGATGTGTTTGATGATGAAAAGAAAAAGGAGAAACAGATTCCTGTTACTATGTTTCTAACTAAAGTATCTACAATTGTGAAGCCTAACATTCAATACTTTAAGGATCCTTAGTCCTCAACTGCCACATTTCCTAACATTATACTCCTCAGGTGGCACAGACTGCCCAAAGGGGCTGGGATACCTGGAGAAACCGGCTATGAAGTACCACTGTGAATGACAGATGGGGGGCTGGGACACAGCACATCGAGATGATTTCTTCGCTCCGGGTGAGTCTCGGGTTTAGACCTTGGGACAACTCGTAGAGAGTCGGGAGAATAATATAGCATGTGGGTTGGCCCTGATCCATGCAGTGAGGTGGAGTCAGGCAGAGTGCATGAGGTTACAAAGGGACAAACCAGTTGGGAAAATGTGGTGCGGCTAAAGACCTGAGTGGCATGGAAGAAACAGCACTAATAAGTCAAACGGTCATATCTAGGGCCGCTTACCACCAATCAGTGTAAAGAGTCTAATTCCATTCCTCCGTCTCTCGCAACCCCCAGGTCATTAGTATTACTGAGCGTCCTCCAAAGCATCAATGTCTGCAATCGGAATGTTAACACAGTGGAGGAGAGAGAGAGAGAGAGAGAGAGACAGAATAAATTTATATCTTCTCTATTCATACTATTTTCTATGTGTACTTGTATTTTAAATATTCTGTGTATTTCTCTTTCATGTCATTAAAATGAAAGTAATCTGCAAACGTTGAATGAAAGAATGTTACGTTGCTGCTAACATGTATTATGTAGTTAGGCATGTCCATGGTTACAGCTGTACTGAACACGTACAGACATTTTTTGTCATTATTACCTAAACAATACAGTACTATATAGAAACTATTTTATGAAAGCGAAACAAAGAGGCCAGAGAGAGCTTTGCTGGAAGGTGTGCAAAGCTGGAATTCCGATAATTATCGCAATGTTCAATCCAACTAAAATTGATTCCCCATCAAATGTTGTGTCTTTCAGGATAATCAATCTGAACATAAAAACCACACAAGGTCCAAAAGGAAAAGCTAAGCTGCTCAAGGGTCCATCAGTGACTCCTAACTCATTCACAAAAAAGCATGATCAGAAATGAGAAAATCATGACAGAGTAAAGAGTCTTATATTTAATATTTAGAATAGCAGACATTACAAAACATTGGGCAAGATTTCCGTTTAAAGAAAAATTGCACTACTGTTAGTTCTGAGTGCTAAGAGTTTTGTCCAGCAAAAAAAATAAATAAATAAAAATAAAAACAACACACACACACAAGACAATTTCCAAACAGGCAAATAAGAATTTCTAAGCACTATACATAAGGCCAGTTTCCTCTTGTGTGTTCTGCCTGAAAACACCCTTTTAAAGCTGAAAAAAATGTTTTATGCAATACATCCCAGGATTTCATTGATCATAATCATTTTAAAAACAGCATGTGCTGGCTACATTGTAAACAACAATCATCTTTAGGGACATCTGTACTTGTCACACAATTTTCACAAACATATGCAAACGAGGCCTGAGATATTTAAGTCATATTAAATAAAAGAATTCAAACTGCAAATACACTTCACGGCAACTATTTCCATTTCCATTGTTGGAAAGCTTCTGGCACATGATTTTTGCAGTTTGATCTTAAAGAAACCCTTAAAAAGTACACATGCATAATATTCCTCAAATGCCCCCAACCATATGCCGTATGAGATTAAGTGGTTTGCATAAATGACATTGAGAAAATCTTTTAATAGTATATATATTTTACATCATCTCAGGTTTCAGGACATTCTAATAAAAATACAGATAAAAGAAATTAATGATAACATTTTGTGTTACAATATACAACAAGATGTAATCTACACAAAAATACAACCAATTTCTCCATTGGCTTAATGTGTATTGGCAAGCACAAAGCAGAAATCATCTCTGGATGGGTCTTCTGTCCATTGAAGGGCATACTCACACACATATTTTGCCAGCTTGGAGCTACAACTCAGCCAAATATGCATGGGAAGAAGTTAGTGTTCAGATGTCAGAGTGCCTGGAGTAATCCCAAAACGATACAAGAACAACATGCAAAGTCCAGAAATTGTTTCTGGGTCTACAGTAATCCCTCGCTATATCGCGCTTTGACTTTCGCGGTTTCGCTCTATCGCGGATTTTATATGAAAGCATAACTAAATATATAACGCTGGATTTTTCGCTGCTTCAGGTTCTGCGGACAATGTGTCTTTTTACTTCCTGTACATGCTTCCTCAGTTGGTTTGCCCAGTTGATTTCATACAAGGGACGCTATTGGCGGATGACTGAGAAGCTAACCAATCAGAGCACGCAGTTAAGTTCTCCTGACTGAGAAGCTAACCAATCAGAGCACGCAGTTAAGTTCCTGCTTGCTGAATGCAGTGTTAACCAGGAAGTCTCGTCTCGCTCATTCAGCATCAATGTGTTTCGCTGTGTAAAGAGTTGTGCTCTTTTGTGTTAATCTTTGTGCATAGTCAAGCCATTCATTATGGCTCCAAAACAATCTGCTACTGCTTCAGGGGCCGTGCCCAAGCGCAAACGGAAGATGTTAATGATTGCCAAAAAGGTAAACGTTTTGGATTTGTTGAAGGCTACGATTCTTTTTATTTAAAAAGTAGGAAAGGAATATAAGATCTACGGCCGCAGTGTCCTTTTAACCAGGGTGCAAAACAAGTTGTAAGTGGATGTAATAAGGCAGTAGTCTGGATGGAATCTGCTTTAGGGATTTGGATTGAAGACTGCCAGAAGAAGAACAACGGCAGTGCTACACAATCGCCTGAAGTGGCTCCTTTAAGGGCTGTAACGCTCTCCTTTGTTGTGCAGTAAAATAAAACTCATTGTTATCGGACAAGTCATTGTGTCATTGTTGGTGAGTAACCATAATTAATTTTCTACTTACAGTACTTAGTACATGTACGTGCATTTAGTGTCACTGTACACACATTTACTGTGTACTATTTTTGTTGCATTGTACGTATTTATTGCTGGTGGCATGTCTATCGTAATGGCTGTAACATGTGATATCGGAGACACTCAATAGCTTTAAAATAATATTTAGGTTTTACTGTATATAAACAGTGTGTTTATATACATAATTTCAATGAATCTTACCTAATATCTAAGAGAATATAACTCTGCGGGGAATATTTATAAACAGTGTGGGAGAGTTTATAAGGGCTTAAAATATATAAAAATAACCATACAAACATATGGTTTCTACTTTGCGGATTTCCACCTATCGGGGTCTGGAACGCAACCCCCGCGATCGAGGAGGGATTACTGTATACTCCATTTGTGAAGCTCAAACTCAAATCCACCATTTCCCACAAAAAATGTAATTGTTTTTGTGCAACCTAATACTGTTGCTTATTACACTTACACATTGTATTTAGTGCATGCAGCAGTAAATATCCTTGTAAGAAAGCAGTTCTGTTCATGTTCAATGAAGACAACTTCAAGTGTTAAAAGCAAAAATTCTTCCATATTTAATGTAGCCTCTAAAGATCAGTAACCTACCTTCATGATTAGAAACTCCCAGACAGTCATGACCCTGGCCAGCCGAGGCAGAACAAGCTCCATGAGCTCTTCGTCGCCACACTGCTGAATTATCTGAAGAATAATCATCAAATGTTGATTTCTGCTTTAACAGGTTCACTCAAAAAGCTTATAGTTAAAGTTCACAATAATTGCTTTAGACCAATGGCAGTAAATTTATCTCAACAAATGTAGAATTTTCTCTCAATCAAAATATTTAGTTACTGCAGTTACAATTTCCAAAACAGCATAAAAAAAAATCAAACCTATGACTTGAAAGCTGTGAGTAATTCCATTTGGGTGTCATGCATGCTGAAAAAAGTTATCAGAAAGATTAATCTTCACAAGAATGTGCTCCCCTCTAATGCTCATCATCTTTGGAGGTTTGGTTAAAGAATAAGTTATTTTTTTCACAAATGTTTTAAACACTGATTTACCCACACAATGTGTTTTGGTAAGTGTAGCTTTGTTTGTTTATTCATTCTTTAATTTTTAAACATACAAACAAAAGACAAAAACACCAAACACCTCACTGGCTCAACAGGCTATGAGGCCCTAAAGCCAGCATAAAAGGAAAGCCTTAAAAAAACTTACTAAATATGTTTAATTTGATGCAAAGGATCCGATTTCACAAAAATGCCTTCTGCATGCTCATGGAATATTTAATATGATAAAGTAGGAAGTACAAATGTGGTTGCTTCTGTTCACCACCAGCATGACAGAAGGCACGGTTCAAAATTGCAAAGGCCGAAGTAGAAAATGACAAGATAAAGCGCATGTATCTAACTTGTTAGCAGGATATTCTCTACACGGTTCTGCTGAAAAAATTTGTTGACTGAAACTAATCATTGTCAGTGTGTAAATAATAGTAATAATAGTTTTAAATGACCCAAATCAACACCTTCCAAAAGCTAAACCATTTACATAAGAACTCCTCACTGTTACATAAAGCTTTGAAGCATCAGCACTAAGAAATGTGCTGCTGCAACTAGCAAGATCAGTATACTTATTCTACCCACAATCTGCCTGTTTGATCCTTCTAGTATTCATTAGTCTTAAAGTTTAACTCTGGAAAAAAGAAAATGTCTCTAGAGCTCTACGGCTGGTGACGTCTAGAAAGCTCGATCATCACAAAGGGCAGCCCAGTAGGACAAGGCATGGTATTTGCTGGATATTTCTGTATTTTCCAGTTGTAACAGCAAAAAATCCCGCTCTCTGGGGCAAAGTCATTCATCGTTGTTAGCTATCATTTTCTATTCCCCACATGTACACCACCAATTGCCAGTTTTCCTGGCATTAATGTAGCTTCAAGCAGTACAAATTTCTCCTTTTATCTCTCCAGTTGTTCCCATTTCTCTCTCATCCTTAAATTTTTGTGGCTCCTCATTGATGTGTTCTAGATCACAGGGGTTAGTTTCAGTAACAAGGCTAAACATCTCATCTTCAAAGTGTGACATATTAATGGTATTGAAATGAGAGCTTATTTGTCTAAAACCTTACAAAAATGAAGGTACTACAAAAAAAAAAAAAAAATAATAATAACCTAAGTGATCAAATTGATTTCAAAGTACAAGTGGAACTGCAGCATTAATGAACTCTACCCCAGGTAGGTGAAACGTTGCAATCAAAGGAGGCAGAGAAGGAAGTGAAAGGACAGCGGGATGTCTTTAGAATTGGCAGAATCTCAGAAAAATACATTATACATCTGTGAAAATGATATGGATGCACACTTTTCTGATATTTGTGCACTCCCAAATTGTTAATACTCTGGAACATTCCTTGCTGGAATGGTGGATGTTTGATCTGGTAAGCTTTAAATCTTTTGTTTCAGGTTTGCCATAATACCCTTTATACTGCAATTATAAACTCCTGGGGGACATTCATTTTATTATATTTTAAAATACAAGACAAATGAAAATACTGAATACCACAACTACAAATTAACTTAAATTGCAAAAAATATATAATTTAAAAAGTTGATAGTCCTTTTCCAAACAAAAATCTGAAGAGAAGTTTGCCACTTTCTGTTGCTTCATTTGGCAGCACAATTTTCAGACGAGCAATAACAAACTTTGTAATGTTGTAAACAAGGCCTCAGAATGAGAGCTACTAAGTGAATGACCTTCCACATATGTAATAAATATTATATACACAGTATAAAACACTAACATTTCACCTGTAAGATATCACTAGGTCACCTTATCCTACAATACTTTACCTATTAAGTAGATTACTGCATCTGATCAATATGTTCATTTAAAGCATGTTTGTTTCAAAAAGTACACTCACTAGGTAAAGCAATATATGAAATAAAGTATGAATTTTCCATTGCTACCTCTTTTAATCGAGCTTTTCGTCTCTGGATTTGTTGTTCAGTAGAAACACCACCTAGATATTTTGGAGGCCTACCAGGCTTGGCTCTTCTACCTTGACGGCCTGATCTCCCTGCAAGTTTAGAATGCGCAGGTCTGCCTGGTCCCTTTGGTCTCCCAGGACCGCGAGGCCTTCCTGGCCCAGGAAAAGACAAAACCACTTGATTCAAGGCAGCTTCGGCAGGAGATGAAACAGACTGCAAGAAAGGGGATATTTGAAATTAAAACTTCAATTAAAAAGGATATTTAAGTAGTAATTCTCCAAGCATTAGAGCTATGATATTAAACTATTATGCTGTTATTTTGAAAGCACATATGGATTTTGGCAGGGTAAACCCACAACATACACACAGGCCGTCCCTCTAAAACCTGTTGCAGAGAACTTGAAACTTCGTATTCTACATTTTGCATTATTAAAGAGGACTTAATCTACTTATATTACAACAGTTCTCAAAAGAAATACATTAAGTGTTATTTCCTCAAATATAAAGGTATACCAAATGCCCACTGCAGATTCACACAAATAAGTGAAATTAAGGCACTAGGAAAAACCCATCCCAATGACAGTTATCATCCTGCACTTCTATTTTTCACCTCACAATATTTTACTCCAAGAGAATGAAAGCCTAGTTTAAAGACCCAATCATTACAAAAAATATTATATGTAGATAATTTTACACTTCCCTGAGTGGAAGGAGGGAGTTGATATTTAGGTATGCAAATATGCTTAAAAATAAAGGGCCTGTCACACTTGCTACCAAGAGTTAGTCAATGTAGTATTGTGCATTCATTTTCCCACAAACTGTCAAAATATAACCACTGTCTTCAGTCAATGCAAATAAATTACTATAAAATACTTTTAACAAGATAGCTCTTAAAAGTATATATTTAAATATTATCAGTGTGCCAGTGTCATAACTATATAGACTCTTAAATACTGGGAAAGTACACTAAAATTAAACCTCATCAAAAACAAAGCTGAGAAGAGAAAAATGAGTTACCAACCACCCATTACACATATAACTGTCAGCGAAATTAAGCACAGAAGGAGAAAATTGGTAAGGTAAACATATCCACTTATAGCAGGCATAGTGAAATTACAAAATTCTTAAGTATGATAAATATATTTCAGCTTGGTGTACTTATAGCACACACCCAAAAATATATAGACAAAGAAACCCTATAATTAAAATGAGATATTTCTTAGTTTTTTTTTTGCCGTGCACCCTCCCCTACCATAACCTATCGTCAATGGGGGAGCAGCGAAAACTTTAGATTTTTCAAAAATTTGGATCTCCAGTTTTTGGTGGATTAACGTTTTAGGGTCCCAATACTGAAAACATTGGTATCTCTATGATGGGTGTGTGCCTGTCTGTCAGTTTCTTGAGGATGGTCTACAGCTAAAATGACTGGACAGAAAAATACCAAACTCTAAACCTAAGCCTGTTATGAGATGACTATGTGCAGATTAGTTTTTAAGCCAAATCGTGCAATAGAAAAAGGTACTCTAGAGGAACGTAAATAAAATAATTCTACAATAAATTATGAATTTTTCTTGTCAACCATTATCATAATGACCCATTTTATGATCAGAAATATCCGCATCAGAGCAGTAAAAAATTACTGAAATGTTAAAGAATAGAATGGGTAACTTGGTTCCTAAGGCACAAAGCCTATTGACGCTCATGTCCAAATTTTTCCTAAATATGAGGATTCTCACTCACATTCTTTTGACTCGCTGCTTATAGCTCTTAAATCCATAGTCGGAAATGCCAAATCTGGGCTCATCATCTGTTGCTTTTCCACTGGTACCAGTAACTAGACTGAGGCTGTTGGCTTAGTTCCAGGTGTTTTTTTCATTATAAGCTTTTGAAGAGTAAACACGCAAGTGGCATGGACAGGTTTGCTACACTTTGTAGTTTTAACTCATTTGTTTTATTTTTCAACTATGTATGTGTTTTTATGGCTGTTAATAGTCAGGCACTGCTCCTAGCTAATGCATTATGGTAGCGCTTTGCGTAATGAAAAAAGCGCTATACTGTATAAATGTAAGGAATTTTATTATGTTTTAACTCATTTTTTTCTTATCTGTTGTTCATTTTATTATTGTAAAGTACTTTGGTCGACTGTTTTGGTTAGCTGTTTTAAAAGTGCTATACAAATAAGTAAGTTTTGGATATTACTGTAGTTATAATTACTTTATGTGGTTTTTCCCCTTCCCCACCTTTGCTAGCACTATACAAGAGTGGGATGCATGTTTTGGTTTTATTTATTTATAATGCACATTTAAAACTAGAAGAAGTTGACCAAAGTGCTTTACATAGAATAAAAGACAACAGTATAAAATTAAAGCCAGATAAAGAATTATTGAAAAAAATAAAACAAAAAGAAATTATACATACAGTGCATCTGGAAAGTATTCACAGCGTATCACTTTTTCCACATTTTGTTATGTTACAGCCTTATTCCAAAATGGATTAAATTCATTATTTTCCTCAGAATTCTACACACAACACTCCATAATGAAAATGTGAAAAAAGTTTACATGAGGTTTTTGCAAATTTATTAAAAAAAAAAAAAAAATCGAGAAAGCGTATGTACATAAGTATTCACAGCCTTTGCCATGAAGCTCAAAATTGAGCTCAGGTGCATCTTGTTTCCCCTGATCATCCTTGAGATGTTTCTGCACCTTAATTGGAGTCCACCTGTGGTAAATTCAGTTGATTGGACAGGATTTGGAAAGGCACACACCTGTCTATAGAAGGTCCCACGGTTGACAGTTCATGTCAGAGCACAAACCAAGCATGAAGTCAAAGGAATTGTCTGTAGACCTCCGAGACAGGATTGTCTCGAGGGACAAATCTAGGGGAGGTTACAGAAACATTTCTGCTGCTTTGAAGGTCCCAATGAGCACAGTGGCCTCCATCACCCGTAAGTGGAAGAAGTTCGAAACCATCAGGACTCTTCCTAGAGCTGGCCGGCCATCTAAACTGAGCAATCGGGGGAGAAGGGCCTTAATCAGGGAGGTGACCAAGAACCCAATGGCCACTCTGTCAGAGCTCCTCTGTGGAGAGAGGAGAACCTTCCAGAAGGACAACCATCTCTGCAGCAATCCACCAATCGGGCCTGTATGGTAGACTGGCCAGACGGAAGCCACTCCTTAGTAAAAGGCACATGGCAGCCCGCCTGGAATTGGCCAAAAGGCACCTGAAGGACTCAGGCCATGAGAAACAAAATTCATGCTGTGGGGATGTTTTTCAGCGGCAGGAACTGGGAGACTAGTCAGGATAAAGGGAAAGATGACTGCAGCAATGTACAGAGACATCCTGGATGAAAACCTGCTCCAGAGCGCTCTAGACCTCAGACTGGGGCGACAGTTCATCTTTCAGCAGGACAACGACCGTAAGCACACAGCCAAGATATCAAAGGAGTGGCTTCAGGACAACTCTGTTAATGTCCTTGAGTGGCTCAGCCAGAGCCCAGACTTGAATCCGATTGAACATCTCTGGAGAGATCTTAAAATGGCTGTGCACCGACGCTTCCCATCCAACCTGATGGAGCTTGAGAGGTGCTGCAAAGAGGAATGGGCAAAACTGGCTAAGGATAGGTGTGCCAAGCTTGTGGCATCATATTCAAAAAGACTTGAGGCTGTAATTGCTGCCAAAGGTGCATCGACAAAGTATTGAGCAAAGGCTGTGAATACTTATGTACATGTGATTTCTCAGTTGTTTTATTTTTAATAAATTTGCAAAAACTTCAAGTAAACTTTTTTCACGTTGTCATTATGGGGTGTTGTGTGTAGAATTCTGAGGAAAAAAATGAATTTAATCCATTTTGGAATAAGGCTATAACATAATGTGGAAAAAATGATGCGCTGTGAATACTTTCCGGATACACTGTACATGAACACACATACATGCATAAGATGAACACAGTATAAACAATATAAATAGAAAGATTTAACCACTCAAACTCATAAGCTAAAGAAAAAGTGAATAAAAGTGCATTTTTAGCAGAAACTTAATTGAAGTTTGGGAGCCGACCTTATTACGAGGGGCAAACCATTTTGCAATTTAGGACCAGCCACAGCAAAGCCACTATCACCCCTCAGATACCTGGCTGATGAATATGGAACAAAAAGATCAGCTAAGTACGGTGGAGCTGACCCGTGAAGGGCTTTAAAAACAAACACCAAAATGTTAAAATTAACCCTATAACTAACAGAGCCAAAGCAGAGAGGCCAACACTGGAGCAATGTGATCTATTTTTTTTTTGCTGCTGGCCAAAACCATCCAGTGTTTTATATCATCTAAGCAGTTAAATAGCTTTGTCACAGATTCCATTTCACCTGATTGCAATGGGAAGTAAATCTGGGCATCAACAGCGTAACAGTGATACGGGATGTTATACTTGTTTAGTATAGAGGAGAACGATAACATATATAATGAGAAGAGGTCCAGACCTGAAACAGACCCCTGGGGTACCCCACAGGTTACTGAAGCAGAAGGAGACATTGAACTACCCCACATTTACAGAAAAGATCCTGCATTTGAGGTAATCCGCAAACTATTTAAGAGCAGTATTTCAAATACCAACCCACCGCTCAAGCCTGTTAATCAGAATGTCATAATCAACCAGGTCAAATCCAATAAAATTAGCACGGAGTGAGCACTTCCCTGTATCCGCTGCCAGCAGCAGATCGTTTGTCACTCTTTGCAGCACCGATTCTGTGCTGTGAAATGTTCTGAATCCCAACTGAAACTTATCAAGAATATTGCTGTGCTCCACAAAAACCTGTAGTTGGGTACCCACAACTTTCACCAAAAACTTTGGTGAGAAATGGTAATTTGGAAATGGGATGGAAGCTACTAGGAACCAAGGGATTAGGATTTGCCTTTTTTAGCATGGGCTGAATCACTGCATGCTTAAAGCACGTAGAACAGTCCCCATCTGCAATGAGCTATTAAACAATTGACAGCACATTAGAATCGAGAACATAAAACACCCCTTTAAAGAATCGAGCAGGTATACAATCAAGAGGACAAAAAGACATCTTCATGCAAATCATAATTTTCATCAGATCCAAAAAAAAGAGGCTGGCTAAAACTGAAGAAGTACAGCGAAGTGAATGGTACCCACTGATGGATCCTGAGCAACAGGCACAATGTTAGCTCTGATATCAGTAATTGTACTGATAAAGTACTGCAAAAAAGTAAATCACAAGAGATTGATGACCCAGCATTTGCAGAACCCCTTGATGGATTACGTACAGCATCAGCAACACTAGATAATTCTCAAGGATTGTTACAGTTGCTCGCAATAACATGGGGAGGGGGGGACAAAAAACAAAAAAAAAAAAAACCACACACACACACATTTCTATGCAGGGCTATAACACAGTTTCCAAATAATTTCCAGCATGTTGATACAAAAGTATCTTGCTAAGCACATTTACTACTCAATTCTGCATGAAAAGCAAATACTGTATTGCACAAAAGCAAAACAAATTCAAACTATTGTGCTTACAGACAGTCCAAAGACATGCAGGTTAGGTGGATTGGCGATTCTAAATTGGCCCTAGTGTGTGCTTGGCGTGTGGGTGTGTTTGTGTGTGTCCTGCGGTGGGTTGGCACCCTGCCCAGAACTGGTTCCTGCCTTGTGCCCTGTGTTGGCTGGGATTGGCTCCAGCAGACCCCCGTGGCCCTGTAGTTAGGATTCAGCGGGTTGGAAAATGGATGGATGGATGGATGGATGGATGGTTACAGGAGACTTTATGTAAAGATATAATGTAAGCAAAACATGCAGGCGGGTTTTGTCTGGTTCCAAGTTTGGGGTTAGCATTTATCTTGCATGCAGTTTACCTAAGGAAGGTGTGACACTAGAAGTGTAGCTTATTTATAACAATTCAAAAGTAAAATTTGACAAAACTAACAAAATGCTGCTCTGTAATAATGTACTAATTAGCCATGTTTGCCTGTCAAAATTTAAATATTAAGAGCGTGATTTATAAAAATATAGTTATCACTTTCACAATGTAGAGGCTGTCAAATTAATAAACAGATGGTGCTAGATCCTCACACTCCCCTCTAGGCAAAAATTTTGTTCTCACTTAAGAACGTTACTTGTCCCCACAGGACTCACTTTAAGATAATGAAAGACCAAAAAACATTTTGTCAGGTCCCTTTCAGATTACTGACTTTTTTAGTGCAATACAAACATTTCAAGAATAAGCAGAATCCTTAAATTTAGGAATTTTTAATCCAACACCTTATATTATTGCATAAATAGATACTACCTGTGCATCTTGAGGAGGTACTGACGGGGTAGAAAGATTCAGGGTCTCTGCAGCTGGCAAGGCCTCCCTTTCAGGTTTTTCATTGGAAATGGAGCCTTGAGATCCAGGGGATAACCCTGTTGTCTCAGCTATATGATTAGCCAGAATACCTAGTCCAGGCTCTTGCAGATATGTGTCCGACTCCACACCATTCTTGTTCTTGTGGGCTGGATTTAGCATGTAGTGTCTAGACAAACCGCCCTTTCCTATATAAGCTTTATCACAAGTTTCACACTTAAACATTTTAGGGTTCAAGTTAAAATCAACAGATACAAAGACATTTTTGGTTTCATCCCCATCCTCCTCTCCAACACTTAATTCAGAATAATCATCCGAATCTGACTGATGTCCATCAGCTAAGTCCTCCCGCCTAATGAACTTGTAATCCTTTACTTTGTATTTTGGTGGCCTAGAGATGCGGCCTGAACGGGTCTGAATTTTCTGTGGCTTTTTAGGCTTCTCTTTTTCCCCTTCCTTTCTGTCGGGACCAGATGTAACAGTTCTGTGAACTGCTGGACAAAACGTCACTGTAGCCCTGGGAGCTCTACCATTCACAGCATTTTTTACAGTTGCCTTTTGTGTCATATGTATAGCTCCCACCGTAGACAACTGTTTCTGGACCAGCAGCTGAATTGGAGGTTCATTGGGACTATGAAGCACAAATTGCTGTTGCCCATCACCTAGGACAGGTTGAATTCTAATGATTTGAGGGGAGGTGTTAAACTTCAGTCCTCCAGTCATTCCCACTTTAGCCACAGGCTGACCCAAAAGAACAGTTTTCTGCTGGACTGGTGGATTTAAAGGTGCAGATTTCTCCTTGGTTTCAGGTGTCTGCAGATTCTGAAGCTGAATGCGAATGGTTTCAAGCTGTCAAGAGAATACAAAAATAAATAAATAAATTGCTTGCATATTTTGTGAGCAAATTTTTTATACATTACCATATGATATAAAGAGCTTGGGGCCACTCAGAGAGACTAAAAATTGTTAGAAAACGAAGAATGAAATTTAACGACAGCTAGCAAGAAACTTTCTATAGAATACAAGACAACTGAATTCATGGAAGTCTGTGGGGGCAGAAGAATTTTACTGCAACCAATCTTAAGCAGGAAGAAATTATTCTATGCATACTGCTTCAATACACTCTTTTACTGCAAGTAACACCACATTAGAATAAACAATTCAATGAAAAACATTTACCTGAGCCCACAATAATCCCTTTACTTTCATGTTTTCTTGTCAAACAATGTTAGAATTCTCTAAACAGATTAAAAAAAAAAAAGACCGAAAACTCAAACTCATGCAACTTCCTCTTTATTTGAACCACTCTCATAAAAAGCACAGCTATGTTCTACTGTTTGAATTTAAACTAACAAAACCAGCATCACTAGCTACTTGACAGAGGTAAAACAGTACATCATGTAAGAAAATGTAAACGTTGTGTAATATTTAGGTCTGCTTGTTAACTTGGTTAGCTGGTTTGAAAGTGTACACATGTGGAGAAAGTTAAAGAATATGAAAGTAGGAAATTTAGAAAGTATAAAAAAAAGAAAGTAAAGATCACAGGAGCGCAAACAAACGGAAATTAATACTCGAAAAAGGGAAAATAAATCACAACGGACCACGTGTTATATTAAAATAAAAAAAAAAAAGCAGGATAAAGCGAGGTCAGAAATAAAAGACAGAGTAGAAGAAAAAGAAAAAAAAAAAAAGTAAAATGTCATAAAATGGTTAAAAAACAAGGGGGCCAAGCACATGCAAAGCAGGTTAGAGATCATGAAAACTGGAATTCAAAAAGACTCAAAAAAAAAAAAAAACGTAGGTGTGAAACACATGCAGAGCAAGATACAGAATATGAAAGCAGAAAACAAAAAAAAAAAAACGAGTGTCAAAAAAAGAAAGTAAACATCGCAATAGCGCAAAGAAAGAGAAATTATTTCTTGGAGAAATAACAAACAGGTGAATAGAGATCGAATATATGGACACAAGTAATATGTCAGAAGTATGTAAATATTGTAAGGCTTTGAAGTTTAAGTCAAGAGAATTTCAAAAACAGTTTACCTCACATGCATTTATTGGTTACTTTGCAAAAAAAAAAAAATTATTAACTGCTGATAATGTAGATTGTTTTCTCTGTGCAGAAATTCCAAACAGAGAAAGTTATCCTGAATTATGGTACAAAGTCATTAAACATATGTCTCAATGACCTCATTAAAAAGATTCAGCACGTTGGGACTCGAAAGATTCCAAATATTGCTTTTTTACAGAAGTTCTGAAATACAAGTGAAATTAATGAAATAGCAATAATTCAAAGGAAAAAAAAAATTTAAACGTGTGTATCCAGAAAAACTACAACGGGGGTTGGCGAGCGAAGTGAGCAGAAAGTCCCTAGTCTTTATTTAAAAAAAAGATGAAAATGTATCAAATGTTCATAAAGGGTTTATCAAGAAGAGACAAGACTAACATGCTTTACAAGTTTAAGTAAAAGACATTCTTCTGTTAAGCTATCAAGCCTATTGTTTACTAAGCAGCAATTTCAAATATGTCCTCTATTGTTTCTCTTCCCAATTAAAATGTAAGCTGCTGCACTTAAAACAAGCTCTGTCCAAACTTAAACAGTATCCATTTCAAAAGACAAAATAGAAAGGTCCAAATTTAAAGTAGCTTGTGTTGCCAATTGTCAGTTGCACGAGATGATTTCTTTGATTCCTTTTCCTCATTCTAAACACCTCTCGGTCTCTTGCAAAACTAACCTTGACTTGCTTAGTTCACACTACAAGAAGTTCGCTGACAAGAAAAAAGACGTGGCTGGCTCAGTTACCGTAATACCTAGCGTAAAGGAGAACAGAAATTTCCATAAAGCCTAGAAACGCAGGGGCTGAAAAGATCAGTTAATGTGACAGGCCAATTTATTGATCAAGTCTTTTTTAGTGAAAATCGTCCAATTTAGATTGACAGCCAATTATTGATCAGAGCATCTCTATGACATCTTACACAAAATCTGCTCATCCTGAGAAATGCATTCATGCACATCAAACATTACTATTTGCCCAAACTTAACACATTACAGTAGCAGCACCACATCTTTGCTGCCAGACTATAAGATTATATGCCACACCTCAGCAACAACAATCAAAAATGTAACCACTGTACTTTTAAAGAACACACTTGCAGCAGTAAATGCATTGAAAAGAGCTCTTCTGTACATTTTCCACACACTGATCTGAACTGAAATCCATTTCATTCAATTGCTCAATATGCCTTTTAAAAAGTACTCCCATTCAGAATGGGAGGTATTTGTTTACTTGAATATCCATCACATACTTAAAAACAATTTAAAACTTTGCAGTTGCAGTTTTGATGACAATTGATATAAAAACTGCAAAGACTGAATTAACAGAGAAAACATAAAAAAAAAAAATATCCTAACAGTGCACTTGTTTGACAAACAACTTTCCACGGGAAAACAAACTGAGAACACCAATAGTTGTGTTAAAACAGGCTTCCAAATTTTATGCCAGGGGTACCACTGTGGTTGCAAGTTTTCATTCTAACCAGTTTCACAAATAAATGGTTCACTCTTACTTCTAAATGATCTACTAATTGATTTTTTTTGTCTTATATTTTGCCCTCAAATGTGTGGTACTAAAATTAAAGGTAACCAAAATTCAGAAACTTGCGTTTTTTTGCAGTATCTTTAAATATGAATTTTCTTTTAGCAAATCTTTCAAATTCACCTTTTCTTATTGAGAGTTTACTCTCTTAAATGACCCAAATACTAATGATTAGTGTTAAGCAGTAAAGAGATGTAAAAGGTTTAAAAAGACCAGAAAATATAAAAGAGCAAAATCCTTAAAGGCAAGAAAAAGAATAACAATTAATATCATACACACAAAAATGCTTGCTACATTCCCCTAGAAATTTAACAACCCCATTTTGAAAATTTTGGATTGACACAAAAAGACAGAGACTGGGAAATAACAGCTTGTTTAATAAAGGCAGGAGTGTGTTAAAAACAGAAGGTGGTTGGGATGAACACCTGCAGTTAAGGTGGTCCAAAAGGACTGAACTTGAGGGCTACTTAGCACACAAATGAAAGTAGCATTTAAGTAGCCCTGCAGCAGGAGGCTGGGACTGCCCAAGCCATTTCGGGAACAGCTCTTCCATCTCTAGATGCCATTTACCAAATTAGTCTCATCAGCTGGGCTCGCGTCATTATAATGGACAGCACCCAGCCTCAACACAGTCTACTCACACTACTACCATCAGGCAGATGCTACAATAGTGTGAATTCAAGGACTACAAGATAACAGAACAGCTTAATTCACAACCAATTAGACTTGTGAATGACCCCATACATTACTTCTTCCCTTCACAATATTTGAATGTGTTAGTAAGTTTACCTCCTCTAATTGCATTTTTAAATTATCGTAGCCTATTAGCATTTTACCTGTTTTGTCTTGTGTTTAATCTGTGTACGCTGGCAGCTGAAGTGCACGTAGAGTAAGATTTTCATTACAAAGTGTGACTGACTGTTTACTGTGCAAGACCAAGTAAAGTAGTACCTCTGCTTTAACATTTCATTGTCATTTGCACCTGTGCCTACAATATTCACCAACTGTCAGAATCTGGATATGAACCAAGGTTGTGAACTCCAATTAAGGTGGTAAAAAAGATATGGCAAAAAAAAAAATTCAGTTTCTGAATTTTGATTGTCTATACTGGCACATATATCTGAACGCAACATGAGTGAAGAAAATGACTAAATTAAACAAACATTTACAAGCAAGACTAAACTATTGAACTTGTTACACTAGTTGGAATGAAAAACTACAGCCACAGTGGTTTTCCAGGACTGAACTTGGGAAATCCTGCATTAAAGCATTTATAAAAGTTGCGACCAAAACGTTACTTCCAAACTGCTCACCGAATTCGGAGTATAGCGACTGTTATTCTCTGGATCTCTTGGTTTATCGAAATTTCGAATCTAGTTAGTTAAAACAAACTAGTTAAACTTGCGGAGTTTTACAAACTATATCACATTCGCTGAATCTTGTTAAATAAGCCACAACCGAGTTCATGATTAACAGACGGCCTTGCAATGAAAACCTGTCTCCTTAGCCACTCACTATCCAAGGTCACTAGGTACGTGCAGACTTATTTGCCATTCATTGGTTAATCCGAATTTAAGTCTCACTGGACAGTACTGCGGTCTTTCTGTCACATTCTACAAAGTTTCCCAAGATACCCCAATGACAGCATGTTCACCTGACGCCTTTTGTACACAGCAGATGTGGACTGGTAGATGATCCGTTTACAACACGGTGT
Source organism: Polypterus senegalus (assembly GCF_016835505.1). NCBI lineage: Eukaryota > Metazoa > Chordata > Cladistia > Polypteriformes > Polypteridae > Polypterus > Polypterus senegalus. Next base: position 28,631,614 of record NC_053171.1, on the reverse strand, counting down.
CGTTCACTACAACATTTAAAAACAAGAAAATCGCATCCAAGCACCTTTTTGGGGATGAGCCGTGTGCCGTTGAGCACCTGGTTTTGCTGCAGAGCCACCTGCATGGCTACATTTTGGAGCTGCTGGGACGCGTTATGTACAATGGTCAGCGGCTGGGGAGCCACGGGCAATGCGGGGCTGGGTTCCAAAGCCACCCGCTGCAGCTCGGACAGCACGATACGACCGCCATCGGCCTCTTGAGGGCCCAACGACACCAGACTGCGCGGTTGCAGCTCCTCAGACGACAAGTCGCCGCCGTGCTGGATGAAGTGCTGCGACTGGTGGCTCTCGAAAAACTGAGCGGCTTCGCTCTCCGTCACCTCCACGAGCTGCTGTTTGGCCAGCTGCTCCACTAGCTGCTGCTGCTCCTCCGCCGTCAAACCCGTCCCCTCAACGAAAGAGCCATCGGGCTGCACGTAGATGATTGTACTGGTAGGACCAATACTTTCAGCGACTTCAGATGTCTCAACGAAGGACGTGATGAGTTCCCCTTCCCCGGCTGTAAAGGTGTTCACCACTTGGCAGTCCTCACCCCCAGTGACGTGCAGATATTCCGGCAGGCTTGCAGTCCCATCGCTAGTCAGTGTCCCCGCCGCCAGGCCACTTTCCTCCTCCTGCTCCGCCATCTTGGTTCACCGAGCCTTGGGCAGGAAGAGGGTTGGTATTTTTTTAATAACAAAACCTAAAAATACTTGTTTTTTCCCAATTCAAAGCAACTGTGCAAATTAATGTGAAAATATCAGTTTAGCGGTAATAATATAAAATTAAAACTCCCACGAAAAATACACAATTAAATACAGTCGACTTCGCAGCTTTTTATACACGTCACAGCGAGCGTAATGGAGACTCCTAGACGGAATCCCGCGAGGGTCAAAGCGCACGCTAAAGAAAGCGAAACTGGAGAAGATCAAATTGCTCGCTAAACGGTTCCCGTAACCCGGTGTTTCAGTAGCTATAAGAAGCTAATATTAATCTATTAAACATTTTGTGTAAAAACCTTAAATGATCGGTTTCAGTGATTCAAACCAAATGTATTATTTGTCACATACAGTTGCTGGCTCTGTTAGTCTCCTAAAACAATGACTCCCTGTTATATTGTCGTCCCAGTAAGTACTATTATGTAACCTAGTATCTATCTATCTATCTATCTATCTATCTATCTATCTATCTATCTATCTATCTATCTATCTATCTTTTTAGTGGCTAATATTATTAATTCAATGGAGGGTCTTACTGTTGAATATGGTATATACAGTTCAACATGAGTAATACATTTCTGCCATAGATCACTTCTTGCTTTACCCAGTGACTGATCTTGGCTTTTGTTGATGAACATTGCAAAATATAATTTTAGAGGAAACCGTATTCTTCCTAATTCAAACAGGTAATTAGTAGAAATTATGGGAATATTTGGTATAAATATAATTTCATCCTGTTGCACATCCTATTAAAATGGTAGCTTCAATTAGATTTGACTGTAACATTTTGATCTATAGTCTTGTATCGTTATAAACTTTTGGAGGGTTTAGATCAGAAGCAATATACCATGAATCCTGGTTTCCTTTAATATACACAGCATTAATATTTACTGGCTGCACATTTACATGTCCCATGTAATGAGCTGAATGTTTTAAGCATTGTACTGAATAAAACAAGTGAATATAAAATAATGTCATGAAGTATGTACAACGTCCACCTCCTTTATATTCTGTTCATGGGGGACATTTTCCTGAGCTGTATAAGTGTTTAAATTGACCAAGGCATGCCATCGTTCCTGGCTTGTGTTGTTCCCAGTTCTTAAAGTGGACTGGTATGCTGTACTGGGAGTTCCCTGTTTCTGTTTTGTGAACTGGAGCATAGGGGCACATTGTGGTCTTACCTCTAAGGCAACGCCCTGTTCTCAGTAATTTTAGATATATTTACCCACCAAGCCATCCCTCTGAATCCCATTCTTTGAAGTAAATATGTATAAGCGTGCTCAACAATCTAATCTGGGTTGAGTTTTTATGTATTTTATACCACATCATAAAGAGTAACAAGAAGAGAATAAAATAGGAAGTACTGAATGTACCCAAGGAGGCCACTGGCTAACCACGTCTTCTGTGAGTCTTGCCTAGCTTTTCTTCATCTACTACACATTTTATTTTCCACACAGTTTTCTACCTTGTCTCTTTTTTTCTGTGCTGGGCAGCTGCTGTTTTTCACTCGCCACCTGCCCCATAGCTCTGTGTGATTACAGCTACAGGCTGTACAATAGTGTTGTTCTGCTAGTGGCATTCATCTGTATGAACTGCACACCCCATTTTTCTGTGCAATCACTGTTGAGGCTAAAAAAGGACACACTGCCTAAGAATACCCTACAACATTATCACTGATAAATATCGACAAATACAAAAACATGTGTCAGATAATTTTCTTTTTCTATTATGTTATCAAATTTCAATCAAATTAGCCAAAATGTGTTTTTTTATTTTGGAGTCTTTAGCTTTTCTCTCGGGTCGGGGGGGGGAGTGGGGGGGCTATCACTAAATATTTATATATCAAAGTTACCTAGAGCCATTCTGCCAAATCTCAGCTATTTAACTAAACAGGAAATAGTGTTTTTGTTGAGTGAGTGAATCAGTCAGTCAAATTTACATTATAGAGAGTGTCAGGGATGCCAGGGGCGACGACCCGGCCAGGACGCCTTGAGGGACCGGAAGAGGGCGTGCGCCAACTTGGGATCACGTGGGGGCCTCCACCCTGGTTGTTTTGGGGGCCACGGGTTAAGGGCTTGCAAGCCCAACCCTGTAGGGGCCTGTGGTCACCACCAGGGGGCGCACCGATGCCTTGGGAGCCCTGGACCTCAGGAACTTCTGTCACACTAGGAAGTGCTGGGGGGGAAGAGAAGCAGGGACACCCGGAGTGCTTTCGGGAGGACAGCCGGCACTTCCGCCACACTGGGGCATGTCGGCGGGTGATTGTTGGGGAGCACCTGGAGCACATCCGGGTGTGGATAAAAGGGGCTGCCTCCCTTCATTCGAGGCTGGAGTCGGGTGGAAGAAGGACAAGGTCAGAGACGAGAGAGAGTAGGAGGCGGCCCGAAGAAGAAGGCATTGTGTGGCCAGGACTTTGGGGGACTTGAAGGGGTTTGTGTGCACTAAGCTTTATTGTAAATAGTGTAAATAAACGTGCGGTGGTGAATTTACAACATGTCTGCCTGTCTGTGCCTGGGTAATGTTCACAATAGATACAAACAATATAAGTAAAAAACTTGAGTAACTCTTGTTCAAGTATCTACAGCAGTAGATCAATGTTAATTTGAGTGCATTAGAACATTAAAATAATCAAGATGACAACAGGCCATTCAGCCCAACAAAGCTTCCAAATCCTATCCATTTCATTCTTCCATTCCAAAATAAAACCTGGTCAAGTCCTACTGTCTGCCACACTACTTGGTCTCTTATTCCATGTGTCTTTGGTTCTCTGTGGAAAGAAAACCTCCTTAATGTTTGTATGAAATTTTCATTTAATTTTTATTAAATTCAGTCATGCCTCCTCTTAATCTTCATTGTCTTAAGTAAAAAGGCTCAGCTCTTTTAATCTTTCCCATAACTCATCCCCTGTAGTCCTGGGATCAGCCTAGTCGCTCTTCTCTGGACTTTTTCTAGTGTTGCTATGTCTTTTTTGTAGCCTGGAGATGAAAACTGCACACAGGACTCCAGATGAGGCCTCACTAGTGCATTATAAAGCTTGAGCAGAACCTCCTTGGACTTATACTCCAAGTATCAGGGCGCTATATAACCTGACATTCTGTTAGCCTTCTTAATGGCTTCTGAACACTGTCTGGCAGTCAGACCTCAAATTGTACACTCAAACCTAGCCTTCCTACTTCCTACAATTCACACAATAGAGAACACATATAAAAAATACACATTGTACAAAATAAACTCATCATAAAAGTAAGCACTTGGACATACCGACAATTCACACATTAAACAATGCTTACTAATAACACAAAATACATTCAGGTGAAGAAGTAAGTACACTCCATGGAAATTTCTGATATTTTTTAACATATTTGAACAGACAAACAGTAGATCTTCATGCCAACAGATAAAAGTGATATATCTGAAGAAAAACACAAGGAAAATTTGCCTTTTCAATATTTTTTTTTTAACAAATGTATCAACAGTGTAGTTGTAGGGGGCACTATCGCTCCCTTGAACCCTCAGGTAACTCACCAAAACACCAGGTAAAAAGTCCAATAATTATTATTTATTATAATAATAAAGTGCACAAAGCACCATCACTCCACTATTCTCAATAAACAATACAAATTCAATAAATCACAATCCTCCACTCCCAGATGCGTTGCCCTCCTACCACCCAGCTCAGCTCTGGGACTTTCCATGGTCCTTTATATTTCCTGACCTGGAAGTGAATCCACCTTACAGTCCATGAGATTCCTTATCACTTCCGGGTCGGATACAAAGTCTTTTTCTTCACCCCGGAAGTACGTCGTTCCTACTGTTCACGTGATCAGGACGTACTTCCGGGTTATAGGGCACGTAGCACTCCCCAAGCCTCCCTATAGTGGCTCCTGGTGGCCCCCATGGTATCCAGCAGTGCTGTTTACGAAAACTACAATGTCCATGAGGCTCTGCTGGAATTCGGGGAACTTCCAATGCCGCTGGGAGGGCTCCATCTGGCGGCTTGGAGGTATGGTCTGGAATATATAGCCGGCCATCCTTCACAACAGATGTAATGGTTTACTTGGGAAAAAGTAAGTACACCATGAGCCTCAGAGGGTATTACCTCCTTTAGCAGAAATTACTTCTTCTAGGTGTTTTTTCATAAGTGCCCACCAATCTTTCACATCAGCCTGGTGAAATCATGTATCTGCGCAAAATTCCTTCAGTTGCAAGATGTTTGTGGGTTTTCTTGCATGTACTGCAACATTTTCAAAAAAAAAAGAATCCAGGAAAAAAAGAAGTCTCAAAAGAACAAATGTATTAAATCCAGAATAGATTAAAGAAGGAAGACTAGCATAACAGTAACCCATCACCTTCATCTGTGAGTAAAGTTGAGTCTGACAATGCCAGTAATTTTCAACCTCCTACAAAAATGCTGGATTTTTCTCCACCTGGGCGTTATACCCCATGTGCCAAAAGACAATTTACTGTATATCACCAGGCTCTAGTAGACGCAGTTCATGCCCATCCTTGACCTTAACACAACTGGCACCACACCCAACCCTCATCCATGACCTCTGAGTGGTGGGCACACCCCGCTGTTCCACTTGCTGCTTTTTAAACTCAGCTTATGTGGGCTACATTGGTCACCTGTCTACCAGGTGCTTGCGGGCACACACCACTCTCAGACCTGGCTCACTAAGTGGGTCCCAGTATCCCTTCCTTGATTTAATCAGAACTATAATGAAGGTCATTTAGATATTGTCCTCTGTTTGACCACAATCCCTAGAGTAATTTACCATAAGCATACCTATCAGGGCCACATATCTCCAGATTGTTATTTTATGGTTTGTATTATAAATTTTTATTCAATTTTGTTCATTGTTTGGCATGATTGTACGCTCATTTTAGAGGTTTTCTAAGCCAGAAAATGTGTTTATTTTTTGAGGCTCCAAATAGTTAAGGAGTTATGTCATTTTGTTTGGTTCCCATGATCACCACTGTTGTTTTTAACCCATTACTAGGTTCACATTCTTCGTTGTCACAGGCATGGCCTCAGAGATCGTGACCTGTTGCTAATTGACCTAACGGGTCAAAGGGTCGGCTGTAAGTGTACTTCCTTATCTGATCTGCAGATTCAAAACCTTAAGAAAAGTTTGCCAAATTCTTTCTTGTTTTTTTTTTTTTTGGTACTGACCTGTTGCTTCATCTTTTGACCTCGATTTTACTTCACACTCTGGCTTAGTTACACTTCTATTGATCTTTTGACCCTTTTTTTTGTTTGATTGTGTATCTCCTGGTTTCTCACTAAAAATGTGACAGCACAGAGACAACGTCCCTCTCTAAAAGTCCTTGAGACACAGGAGCTCATCTACCATTTTAAAGTCACCATCTTAGGAAGGGAAATAGAATCAAAATACTAATTTTACCAGACACTGTTTCACTCCCTATGCAACATGAAAGGTTATGTTCAGAAGGTCCACAATACAAGTGTCTTCTTCCAAAACCTACAGTACATGCTGCTGTCTCGTAACTGGAGTGGCAGAGAGATGAACTCAGTTGGTGCCCATGCAAATACGTTCACAACTTTACATACATCTGAGGTCAGAAGTTTCCATCCATCCTGGCTAAAGACTTTCTCAACTCCACTCATGTCAAGTTACCTGTGTTAAGTCAGTTAGGGTATCTTCTTTGTTTCCAATCATTTCAGCCTTTATTTAATATACCAGATTTTACTTATTTAAAAGTTGGCATACACCAAATTGCAAGTCTGTTTAAGATTACAGAAATTGATGTCATGGCTTTTGGAAGCCTCTCATTGTCTTAACTGAGTTAACTGGGAGCTCACCTGTAGCTGTATTCACGGATGTACCTTTAAATAATAATATTAATAATGCATTTTATTTATTCGTAGGCACCTTTTTAAACACTCAAGGACACCGAACAATAGATAAAACACATATTAAAAAACAAAACTAAAATACAAAAATTAAAATCAGACAGAGTAATTGTAATTAAAGAGAAAAAGCAGTCTTTATCAAATGAGTTTTAAGTTTAGATATGAAAAGTGAAAATGATTCAATATTTCTAAACTCAGGTGGTAGTGAGTTCCAGAGCTGGGGAGCAGAGCAACTGAAAGCCCCGCTCCCCAAGGTGGTAAGACGGATGAAGGGGACAGTCAAGTAGATAATTAATTTTATAATTAATAATAAGAGGATCTAAGGGTACGGGAGGGAATGGCAACATGAAGGAGGTCAGACAGATATGGAGGGGCAAGGTTGTGGAAAGCCTTAAAAGTTAACAGAAGAATTTTGAATTGAATGCGGAACTTAACGAGAAGCCAGTGAAGCTGCTGCAAGATGGGAGTGATATGGTGAATAGAGGGGGTTCTAGTAATGATGCAGGCAGCTGAATTCTGGACCAGCTGAAGCTTATAAAGAGATCTGCGAGAAAAAACAAAGCAGAGGGAATTGCAATAATCGAGACGAGAAGTGACAAGGCTATGAACGAGGATAGCAGTGGTGTGGGGAGTGAGGGAGGAGGGAATACAATTAATGTTACACAAGTGGAAATATGCAGACCGGGAGATGTTATTGATGTGGGACTGAAAAGATAAAGTACTGTCAAGGATGACACCCAGACTCTTAATTTGTGGGGAAGGGGAGACAGAGGAATTATCAATAACAAATGAAAAACGATCAGTCTTGGATAATGTTGATTGTGTACCAGTGAGGAGAACCTCAGTTTTGTCACTGTTTAATTTAAGAAAATTTGAAGAAAACCAGGATTTGATTTCTGCAATGCAATCAATAAGTGAGGAGGGTGGAAAGGAAAAAGTAGGTTTGCTAGTGAGATAGAGCTGGGTGTCATCAGCATAACTGTGGAAGCTAATGTTATATGTATGAAAGATATTTCCAAAGGAAAGGAGGTAAATAATGAAAAGGAGGGGCCCCAGGACAAAGTACAGGGGCACACCTGAAGTAGCAGCGGTGGGTTAGGATGTGAAAGTTTTAAGCTGAACAAATAAAGCCAGTGCCGTGTTGTCTTTGGGGAAATCCTAACAGCCAGGATCTCTGAAAAAAAATGTGGACATCCACAAGTCTGATTCCTCCGTAGAAACAATTTTATAAATAAGGAAAGGTGCTCCCAACTTCTGTACAAATACAAATATCTAGGGACCACATAGACATTGCATTGTTTGTGAAGGAGGCACCATTGAACTCCCAGTGATGAATGAACTTTGTTGCAAAAGGTTCAACTGAACCCCAAGACAAGTTGTAGGCATCAGGTACCAAAGTATCTGCATCCACCATTAAGAGAGTCCTTCACCGCCATTGCCTGAACAGCTGTTGCATAAGGCAGAAGTTCCTACTTCAAAACTGACATATAAAAGCTGGATTGAAGTTTGCCGGTGATCGCCAGAACAAAGACCTGACCTTTTGGAAGAGTGGTCTGTGATATAAAAGCTGGATTGATCACTACTAGTACCATATGGAGATAGAACAGTGAGGCTTTTAAGACAAAGAACACTAATCCCAACTACAAAACATGGGAATGACTGCATCATATTGTTGGGGTGTTTTTCAGAACAAAGACCTAGAAATCCTAAAGCCTTTGTCACAAATTTGTCTTCCACCAGGACAACGATGCCTACACAGTTGTAACTAAATGACACAAAGACAACAAGGTGAAATTATTGGAGAAGCCATCACAAAACCCTGACCTGAATCCCACAGAAAATTTGTAGAGTGACCTGAAAAAGTGTATCCAAGCAATGAGGCCCATAAAATAACCGACGTAACACCAGTTCTGTTAGGAGGAATGGGCAAACATTTCTGCCACGTATTGTGAGATGTTTGTGAAAGGCAACCAATTAAATGGCAATGGCAACCACATATGAACAAAGTATATATAAACTTTTGACGCACTGAAATAGTAAATACTGAAATGAATTTGTCTCTCTTAGATCTTATTTTAACATTAACACTTATGAAAGTAAAGTAGATACCCCAATTGATTAACATGAGAAATGTGTGGTGACTTGACATGTGCGGAGTTGTGGAACTTCTGGCCTCAAATGCAGCACCATAAAAATCTTAGCTAATACTGTGAACAGGAGCTCTATGGCGCCTCTGAGGCAAAGAGAACTTGAGCTTCTACACTTCTAATAGGAAGAAAATGGAAAGGGTAGCAGGGAAAGGCAGGGTTGCTGCATCTGAGATTCCCTGCTCAGTTAGTTTACAATTCCAGATTTGGGTTGTTTGTTCTCTTTGCCTGTATAGCTTTCTTCCCACATCAGTCATCCTTTGATGTATACAGTCCCCATCACAGAGTATCAAACTACAAAACAGTTTACACATCAAAGCTGGGCATGTTAGTTTAATTGGCAAGTGTCACTTGTGCCAGTGCTGAATTAGGCAGAGGGGCTTCCATCCAGACTTGGCTTTTGCCTTGCGTTTCATATTGCTGGCAATCTGATAAAAGTCTGAACTGGAAAAATAAAATTAAACAAAATAAGGACAGGCAAACTGTGACCAAATAACAGGCTTCGTGGCCACAGCCTGGGCACAAAAATGGCCAGCCACAAAAGAGATCTGAAGACCCCGGGGTGGAGGTGAAGGTTATGTGGTCACTCTGAGCAAAGAGACATGGAGACAGAAAATCATTTCCTGCTGTCCTGGCCTCAGCAGCAAGAAATTAGGAAAAAAATACCTCACCAAATATGCATATTTACTGTATGCAGTTTAAATATTAAAAAAAATAGTAACACAGCAATTCAGTATGTGTATGCCTGCCACAGACTGACTAACTGTAGTTAGAGAGAAGGAAATAGGCGCTTAGACCTCCAAGATAGCAAGTTTCTCAGGGGAACCTTGCTATCTGAATTGTTTATTGTAATGAATATATAATTAGACATTTCTTTCTTTCTTTCTTTCTTTCTTTCTTTCTTTCTTTCTTTCTCAATAGATCCAAAATGAAAATGCTGAAAATAATTACAGCAAGTAAATAAAAGCATTATAAACTGAACTGGACTGAGTTAATTACATAGATAAATAAATAAATAGAATTTGAAAGGCACTAGATAGATAGATAGATAGATAGATAGATAGATAGATAGATAGATAGATAGATAGATAGATAGATAGATATGAAAAAGTGTTTTCCCCTTCCTGATTTGCTCTATTTTTGCTTATGTGACAGATTAGGGTTTTCTCGCACCCTTATACCCTCAGACCACACGTCAGACACCAGATAAAAAGTCCAATTATTATTTATTATAATAATAATGCACAAAGCACCCTCCACTCCCAAATACTCCAATAAACAATACACTATAAACAAATCCTCCAATCTCCCTGACGCTTAGCCACCCTGCCTCCCAACTCAGCTCGTCTGTCTGGGATTTCCCAAAGTCCTTTATAGTCCTTGACCCGGAAGCATTTCACCCTCTCTGTCCATGTGACCTGGAACATTTCCGGGTCAGATAAAAATCCTTCTTTTCTTCACCCAGGAAGCACATTGTCCACGTGACTATGACGTACTTCCTGGGCTTAAGGCAAATAGTCTCTGGGCCTCCCTGCAGCGACTCATATCGGCCCCCATGGTATCCAGCAGGGCTGTGCATTACAAGTCCATTGTCCATAATTCCCTGCTGGCATTCGGGGCACCTCTATGCTGCATGGAGGGCTCCATCTGGCAGTCTGGGGGTACTGGCCGGGATGAACGGCCTGTCATGTACCACACTTATTAATAACACTTGATTATTTGTGATCTCCAAACAAGTTTAATATGTTACACAAGACAACCTGCATAAACACAGTATGCAGTTTTTAAATAATTATTTCTTTCATTGAATGAAAAATGTATCCAGCACTCATATCACCCATGTGACAAAGTCATTTTCCCATCTAAACTTAATACTTGGTTGTGCCACTTTTAGCAGCAGCAACTGTAATTGAATGCTTCTAGTAACAGGAGATCAGTCTTTGGCATCACTGAGTAGAAATTCTGACACACTTTTCGAATTGCTTTAATTCAGCCACATTGGAGGGTTTGTGACAAAGAACTACCCATTTAAGGTCCCACCAGAACATTTCAGTGGAGTTCAAGTAAGAACTTGACTAGGTCAATCCAAAACTTTAATCTTGACTTTTTAGTAAGCCATTCAAAGGTGGACTTCAGATTGCTCACCTGCTGCATAACTCATATTTGCCTGAACTTCAAATTATGGACTCATGGTCATATCATAATATCATTACAGATATCATGAACATATTCTCCTTCAGTGCTTTCTGGTAGAGAGCCGAACTCGTGCTTGCTTAAATTATAACTAGTTGCCCAGGCCCTGAAGCAGCAAAGCATCCCCTCACCATCACACTACCACCACCCTGTTTGACTGTGGACATGATGTTCTTCTTGTGGGAAGCTCTGTTTGCTTTACACCAGAAGCCACGGGACCCATGTTTTACAAAACATTCTACTTTTGACTCATCAGTCCACAAAACCTTATCCCAAAATTTTGTGGGTAATTAATGTGTTCTTTGGCAAATGTTAGACAAGCCCCTATGTTCCTCTTGTTTAGCAGTGTTTTGTTTCTTGCAACTCTCCCAAGGGTGCAATTTTTGACAAGTGGGATCATGAAGTGAAATTAAATGAGCTGAGAGAGGTCTGCAGTTTCTTAGATGTTCATCTGGGTTCTTCTGTGACTTGTTGGATGTGTTTTCTATGCAACCTTGGCAAATCACTCCTGAGCAGTTTTTCCACTGTTCCATAGTTCTTTCCATTTGTAGATGATGGCTGTCATGGTGGTTTGTTGAAATCTCAGGGTTTTGGAGATTGCTTTGCAATCCTTTCCCAACTGGTATATTTCAGTAACTTTATTTCTCAGGTCTTGTGAAATTTCTTTTGATCGAGGTATGGTGAGCCAACTTCACATTGCAGGAAAGGTCCTATTGAAGTGATGTTTAGGTTCAGCAGGGCCAGCAGCAATTAAGTTTGGGAGTGTTTACTTTTATTAAACCCATATAATTGAAATTTCATTCATTGGTTGATTGAGTGTCTAAGGGACCAATTATGTTTTCACATGGGTGATACACAGTATAGGTGTTGATGACCTTTTTTTCTTCAATAAGTCATTTAAGTCTTAAATATTATATTAAATTTGTTTGCAAAAATAATGAAATGTTATGAATAAGCAAAAATAGAGGAAATCAGGAAGCAGCAAATATAAATGTTCATGGCCCTGTAGATAGATAGCCAGTAGCACTGACCTTCCTGTGTTATTCCCTTAAGTGTTCCTGCTGCTAAGACTATTGTCCGTGTAAAGGCTGCAACCTCTGCAAGAAATGTGACTGAGTTGAAAATCACTATTTTAATTTTCTCATTGACCTTGTATAACTGGCCATGGTGGTGGTAATGCGGATAAGAAAGTGGAAAAGTTTTCATTGAATGCAGCTCTTCTTTATATTTGTTGTTCTATAATCTGGGGATTACTGGGAACTAAAGATACTGTGTCAGGTGTGTCCAACAGGGTGCGTTAACTCCATGAATGGATCAGGATGAATGCTTGGAATGGTACTGTGGAAAGGTCATTTCGAAGCCACGACAGCGACAAAAAAATGGTCATCATTTTTTACAGTCACGTTAAGTATGGCAGGTTAGTGTAATTTGTAAAGTACAGAGAAAACGCCAGTTAGATTTGAGTAGGTATGTTCATTATACATTTGCTATTTTGTTTTAATTTCAGTAATAAAGTTCTTTATAATTTAAGAAACAAGTTACGAGTAGTTTGACGCGTCAGAATCCCTAGTCCTACTTCAAGTGCTCGTCGTAATAGTAGATTATAATAGCGAATGTCCGGCGTTGTGTCGATCACCAGGAATATGCCCAGGAAAGCATTGCGTATAGCATGATAAGGGTACCAATACAAATGGGGAATCTGTACAAGATGTGTAACTGTTGACATATAAATGAAAAATGCTCTCAATTGAAAGATGTGTTCCCCTTGTTAAGTGCTCGCGTGATTTTGGTGCACGATGGTGCGTATGTGCATGTAAAAGATTTTTTTTTTAATAAAAGGAGACTGCATGGCCGGTGTTTTTCACCCTGGTCAACAAGCTTTAGAGAGTGTTGTTATTCTTCCGACATCATTATATTACCCAAGCATATTCTGTTAATGGTCTTCTTGTCATCGCACGGACATTTAGTCTACTTGTCAACATTAACTAAAACAAATACATAAAAGTAAAAATAAAACTACTAAAATGTATGTTTTAGTCAGGAATCCGTCAGCTGAGTTAATAAAGTACACAAGCAATACATGAAAGCGTGTATTGAAGGTCCGTGTAGTTTATGCTAAGCAATGTGAATTGCCAACGATAGATGTCGCGATCTCATCGTACTGAGTAGCTGCCAAAGAAAAAACTCACATTATCAATTGAGAAAGCTGGGAAGTTACCGCGAACGAAGTGTTGATTGACTAAATGAGCAGTATACTCCTCAAAGATAACGTATTTATACATAGTTCATTTAGAAAGCATTCAGACCCCTTCACCTTCTACACAGTATTGTGTTCTAGATTTAATTTGAAATTGAGAAATTTGCCATATATATATATATATATATATATATATATATATATATATATATATATATATATATATATATATATATATATATATATATATATATGTGTGTGTGTGTGTGTGTGTGTGTGTGAACAGCCTAAATTTTTAAACTCCGGACCTTGTGACGGCTAGTTTGGCTTTAGTCCGCTATAGTGCTTCACTTGCTCTAAGCCACCAGGTGGCACTGTTCTTAAACCTCACGGTACACAAAAGATAAAATGGTACCCCTTGGGTTCCAAAGTAGTCGGTCTCTTCCCGACAAAATGGGGTAAAGTGTGCAAAATCGCGTTTGACATTGGACCAAAGGTGTGGAATTGTATAAAGAAGTAACACACACATTGAGCTCTCCCTCTCTCTCTCTCTCTCTCTCTGTGTAAATTAATATAAACTCTCAATCTGTAGGAATGCTTAACACCCTCTTTGAAACATTGTTTAAAAGATTTGACTAAAAATAAAAACATACTTTATCGATAAATGATCATTATTTAAAAACAGCATCTACACTCTTAAAATTAAATGTGCCTGAGTGGTTCTTCTGAGGGATGCCAATGGGAACCATTTTGCTTCCCAAAACAGCGTCCAGCAATAACTTTCATTTATTTAAATCCATAACCTGCTCCTTGTAGTACATAACCATGACTAGATGGTAACTGACTTGTGACATATCAATTGGTTTCTGATTTTAAAAGGATTCAGACACAGATTCATTTCAGATTTTCTTAATCTGTTAATCGACTTTCAGGGCAGCCTACCGTACATTAAAGATTTCGCTTTTTTTTCTACATATCAGACTGTTTTTAAAGCACAAACAACCAACTTCATATGCAAATAACACTTCCCAGAATGAAATGGTGCTTTGTCAAGCAACAGTTCTACGAGGAACCACCGAACCCGCGAAATACCGATGAAGTACCATTAAAGAACCAGCATCTTTAAGAGTGTAGTGTGTTTCTGCTATTTAAAAGACACGCTTTTTATTGCCGTGAAGTACTCAGAACGAAGAACTGTTGCAAATCCTCGTGCAGTTGCGATCTCCGAATTTTAAACATTTACGTTCGATCTCATTGTTTTTATATCGGACATTGCAATTGTTTCCCCTCTCCGCAAACTTAAAGAGTCAGAAAAGGTGTGAAACGTAGATTAGTGGAGTTTCGGTCTTAGATGTACCAGTCTGATATTCTGTTACACTATAAAAAACATTAGGATTGCTACATGTTTATTTTCAGTGTTACATTGTGTGTGTTATGTAAGGGAGAGAGCAGGCAGGTAGGTGCCCGTAGCTGTGTCCTCCGATAAACTGGCGGCTGGCGCCCCGTCCGGTTGGTTCCTGTCACGGTTCCAATGCTATTTGCGTTTCTTGTGTGTGTTAAGCCTTCTGTATTTACATAGCACACATGTATGTGTATGAACTGGGAGAGACCAAACAAGTTTGTAAGAGATAATGCTAAATTGTAACTAAACACTGCAAATGCCCACATAAGCTATCTCTATTAATTAGTATTTTTATGTAAATTGTGTTATTTTGCATTTTAATACAGTGGGGTGCTGTGCTTGTTAAAAGCGCTTCCAAAATATACATTTAAAAAGTTGAATAAGCTTTTATTGCAAAAGGCATTATGCTGCCCCATCACGTATAAAAGAGGACACCTCCTGTTTTTTAATTACCACCTGGCTTTACGGATAAGAGGATTAAGTAAGAGCTTAAAGAACTGAGGTGATTTTCTTTTAATCTCTGGCATTTAAGAACCATGCTGGTTTTCAAGAAAGGCAGTTACCGCGACCATTTTTCTAAAGCTAATGCGATTTATTTGAAAAGTTCCCAACATATTTGTCTTGTTACATAAGCATGCATACGTTACATGTGCTCTTATTTTAAATCGGAGACCTAACCGGTATCCTGCTTTAGACATTTTATTTTATTGTTGAGATGGGCTCCAGCTTCCCCACGATCCTGTCAAGAAAATGGATGATCTGATTATAAACGTTGTGAATATTACGTTGAGTCCCATCATTTTTATTCATAACTCTTTGGTCCACGGGAAGGAGCCTGTGCATAAATAAGTTCGCAAACTGAGGGACATTACATATTCCGATTCTTAAAAAAATTATCCCAAATGTGAATTTTCTTCTTTATCTTCTCTTTTTTTATCCTGAATTTGTATCCGTATTTAAAGGCAAGAAAGCAAGCATATGAATACAACCATGCCGAGAGAACTGCGTTTTCTTCATGTCCGCGTGTTCCATCGGTGCATTTAAAATATTTTGACATGTTTAAAGCCCCGAAATACTGAAAGTTATAGAAGGTTATGCGCCTTTGCTTTCTAAAGGTATTTTACAACATATGGACTCCGGGTTTAGAACTATTCTGTAAGGGGTTTGCCTGTTCTCCTTAAGGGTCGTATCTGAATTTCCTCGGTGGATTCAGGTTTGCCTTCCTCTGTCCAAAGATAGATTGTTGACGGTTAAATGTAAATTGATCCGCTGGGCTCAATTTTTAAACTCCCACTATTGATTCAGATTCAGAAATAAAGCGATATCGATTGCAAATAATACTCGGGTAACCTTTCGAAAAGCGAAGTAATGCTTCTCCAATTTCCCCCACTTCAGTAGTCGGATGTTTGCTGTGAAGAACGATACATATGACATTGTATTATGCATGAAAAATTCGGATACGCTATGAAATATTTCACCTAGTCTCTGTCTGGGCACGTGTCCTCCGTCGCTGTTTTATGAGAGCACAGAAAACTGCCACATAATTTAGTTGCGATGGGGTTGTAAAACGCTCTGTTCTTTAATGCCACACAAAAGAGGACACCACTTAGTTAGCGTTGATTGCGCCTGTTAACATCCCCCTGCTAAATACCCTTGCCATTTTACAGCGCCGTTTCATTTGTACCCTCAGCTGCCTTTTTTAGCACTTCAGCTTTCGGCCCGTTCCAGCCCTTCTAGTTATTCCTTGGTCGTTGATGGCTAGATGTGGATTGGGTGTATATTCAACGCAATCTGGGTAGTGTACTACTGATACCGAATAAAACTGCTAATGTTCTACGAGGTGGGACCGATTACGCTAGGAGCCGCCCTTTGGGGGCGTGTCCTCTCCGAACGCACCAAGCGATTGAGCAGCACGCGCCGGCCAGCGGTGCACAGCTGCACACGCTCATCTGCAGGATGCACGGGCGAGGCGCACTTCTGTCCGCCGCGGCCGTCTCGGCCCTCATTCTTCTAGTTTCGTATGTGTCTAGGGACAGTGGGCGCGCGCAGACAGACAATCGGGACTCCCAGCCTAGCGCCCTACGGTTGGAAATCAGGCGCAGACACAAGGAACTTCTCCCTTTCTACAACGACCAGGACGAAGAGGCTCCAGGCGTTGTGGACAAATTCGCGCGGACTTTAGAGCACCTGGACGATTGGAATATAAGGGCACTCGGTGCCAGCGTCGCCTTGCTCGGGTGCGACGATCTGCGTTACATCACGCTATTCGAATCCCTGGGATCAGGCTACACGAAGGCAGTGCTGAGAGGCGCCCTGCCGAACGGAGCCGCGATCGCCATCAAGTCAGTGAATGGCCAGGGAATCGACATGCAGCGCTGTTTGGATGACTTCGGGGACTTGGAGGGCTGTTACCGGCTGGTGTCTTACAAGCTTATCAAGGAGATTCTCCTGCTGCAGAGGCTTCAACACCCATCGATGA
The DNA here is from genome assembly GCF_016835505.1 of Polypterus senegalus. Classification (NCBI taxonomy): domain Eukaryota; kingdom Metazoa; phylum Chordata; class Cladistia; order Polypteriformes; family Polypteridae; genus Polypterus; species Polypterus senegalus. The sequence continues at coordinate 28,614,584 of NC_053171.1, read as the reverse complement.
TTAGGGTAGGCAACGTTTTACCTCACCATTGTCACGGGATTCGTCTAAATGTCAGAGGTCACTAAGCGGTAGGCATGGTATACTCAGTTCTGTTTTATTTTATTTACTCCAATCAATGTGGCGTTTATACGATCCTAAGTAATGAAAAGACAGAAAAGCAGTCTCTAAAACTGAATCCCCAGGGAAAGCACTACTTTTGGATCTGCCGCACACTCGAATGCTTTAAGTTGGACAGCAGAATGCCTGCACGGTTTCATTTGCTCCAAATTAGAAATAGATCTGCAGTTGTGCTAGGCGCTTGTCTTGTGACACTCAACGGAATACCGACTCGGCGATCTGCTAACACGTCTACTGGGGGAGGGGTGGTCTGCAAATAGGTCCTCTGCCCGGCTATCGGCGGCTTGGATTGCAGGAGTTCATCCCTCTGACGGAGACACTTAAGCAAAATATCAAGTCCCTGACCCCGTCACTTTGGGTGATGGGAAAAGGGGTTGGCGCACCAAAAAAAAAATGGTCTCGAATTGAAAGATAAAAATCAGAAACTATTTTTTGTACTAATTTCACACAAAGAAAGACGTTTCAGTCATTGCTAGTGTGACATAATTTAATTTGCACTGACAACTAGAAAATCAAATAAATAGCGGAGTAAATAACCTGGCGGCTTGGACCAGCGACAGAACCCGTCCTACATGGAGCTCGAAATGGCCGAGAGGCATTCAGGAGCCCGTTTTGATTTGCCCTTTATCTTAAAAAGAGTTTCGCGTGATTAAGAGCCTTCAGCTTTGCTATCAGCAGCATTTTTTCTTTCAGCAGATAATTCTCAGATCTTAACACATTCATCTTTCAGTTAGTCAGTTTTATCTCGAAGAACAAAGCCTTTCCTCTAACACGCTTAGATTAAATTAAAATCGTTTCACCAGAGTAGACGTTAGTCTTGTGTTTTACAAGGTTGATATGTCTATTGTGGTTTTCCTTTCTTCTTGGGTGATATAAAACAACTAAGCGCAAACTACTACAAAAGATCAAAGTAGCATAACATAATTTATCTTGGCCAGTGTAGCAGAGCTGTCTTAAGGTATGGGCACAATGGGCACTGGCCGGGGGCCCCAGGGGTCCACAATGTTTCTGATGCCCATGTATGTTTTTGTTTTGCTATCAAAACAGTGGGCCCAACGCACTGCATTTCCCGGGGGGGCTGTGATGCTTTTAAGATGGCCCTGCCTGTAGCACTGGACCCAGTGTGGGTATTTTCTTAAAACTGGTTCTTTAAGGGTAATGTACTTCATACTTCACAAATCTATTATCATCTGTTTGCTAATGGGAAGTTAAAGACCTAAATTAATAAATTAAATAAATGTTATTTTTAGCACTTTATGGTGAAAAAAATAGTTCCCCTATGGCATCAATGTGGAGTACCACTCTGGCAACTTTATTTTTAAGAGTGTATGGTGCCAGTCTATGGCAGGGCCATCTCTCTTACACACATGATGCCAGTTAGCCTAACAGATGCGCCTCAGGGGATGTGAAGTGTGTATTTGCATAAAATGCTTTAGGGCTCAGAACTGGAATAGAAAAGTAAGGTAATTGCTTTCTTAATTACTGATAACTGTTTTAGATTAAAAGAAGTAAAATCAATCACTGTAATGTAATGATAAAACAAACTAATTAAGATCAATGTGAATATATTTTACAGTGTTTTTTTTGTTTGTGTAGGAAAATCCATTATTTTTCTTTACCTGTATGTAGAGAAAAGCCAAGCACAATGACACCTTTTATTGGCTAACTAAAAAGATTACAATACGCAAGCTTTCGAGGCAACTCAGGCCCCTTCTTCAGGCAAGACGTAATCCTGATGTAGTTCAGGCAAAATGTGATTACATCTTGCCTGAAGAAGGGGCCTGAGTTGCCTCGAAAGCTTGCATATTGTAATCTTTTTAGTTAGCCAATAAAAGGTGTCATTTTGCTTGGCTTTTCTCTACATTCATAATGGCTAACACGGTACAACACCCTAGTACTACTTTACCTATATGCAAATTTTAATTTAAATTTGTGCATATTTAATGGGCCACATAATGCAATTTAAAACAGTGCAGTTTAAGTGTGTGGCTTTAAAAATATAACTGTCTCCATTCTTACAGATGTTCTTTTGAGACGAAAACAAGTAAGGCTTCAGTTCACTGTGGCTAAAATAATTGATTATTATGAAGAAATTGGATAGACTTTTTTGGGGTCAAAAGCTTTCTTCCTTTTGTGTTTTAATTATGAATTACAAATTCATCAGGCTTTGTTGGTGTGACACAGTTACACATATTGTTATTGTGTCTAGGCATTTAAATGTTTTCTGTGTGTTGATCTCATCTGTTTGAAAAGGAAAATAGAACAAAACAAAGGAAAAGTGTGCACAGCTAACTGAAAAAGGTGTCACATTTACTGCATAAAACAAAAAAAGATGTTAGCACATGAAGGGCAGAGTGAGTAACAATATAGAAATTTGAATTAGCCAGATGTGGCAAAGACTGTAGCTGACTGAAGATATTTATGCATTTATCTCTGTAAAATATCCTTTCAGTGTATTAGAGCATATATCACAACATAATCACCAGTGTTAAATTAAGAATTTAAGTGTATATATGGAGCCACACTTTCTATAGATGCAGGGTTACTTTAACACAGTATGAGTTCATTTAGTTGCTGGAGGCTTGGTTGTGTACAGCATACAATATAATACAACTGAGATTGTCAAAGCAATGAATTAGATAAAAACAATGATTAAAAAATACAGTAAAAGCAATGAATATTTTAGGGATTCAAATCCTCAGGATATTCATTATTTTTTCTTGTTTTTCTGTCCAGCCTGACCTTAAATACATTCAGGCTTTATTAGAGTGGCATGGCCACACATCTACTACCAATACATCTGCACATTTAAAGTCTTTTCAATGTATTTATCTTCCATGAAGTATTTATTATAGAAATGACTTTATTACGGAGCTAAGAAAGGTGCCTGAAAAAAGCAGATAATTGTTATCTTTATTACTGAATCCCAAAATTGAATTAAAAAAAGAGTTTTTAAATTAATATGTGATTCTCAAAGATTCCCTATCTTCTTTCTAATCCAAGGAGTAAATTTACTGGCACGAATTTGTTCTGTGTGCTGCATGCTGTATGTTCGGTACATTAGTAACACTTTCAGTGAATTTGCATTGTCTGCTGTAATTCTGTACATGCTGTATATAAAGGAATGTATGACAAAACAACAAAAAAGTGCTGTGTCAGCTTGCGTCCCCGAAAAACTGATCAGAGCAACAAAAGCATATTATAAAAAAGAAAAAAAAAACGACAAGGAGCTCTACCATGTCTGTTAGGTTGGAATATTATTTGTAGACTTATTCAGCAGAATTAAAAAACAAGTTTTTATTATTTTTGTTAATTCAATGTATACTGCATGTTCCTATAGCAGAAGGAAACACAAAGATCAGAGCTCCAGGGACCCTTGGACTTTGTGAAAGCGTCTTCACACACTCCCATGTTGGTTTGGCTTTTCTCAGCAGTACTCTGCTTTACCGGCCACATCCCAAATATGTGCACAGTCGACTGATTGGTGGCTACTGTATAAACCGCCCTGATATGACTGAGCATTGATGATGCCCTGTTTGGGAACAAATTCTGCTTTGTGAAATAAACTGACGGGGGGTAAAATGCGGTTCCGTGCCAACCTTGTTATGAAAAAACTGGATCCCGTAAATGGATGACGGGATGCTTATAGCATAGTATTCACTGTGACAAAATTGTAAGGATATTAAAGGTCAGATCTCATATTATTGTTGCTTGATCAAAAATCGTTCTCTGAAATTCTACTGAAACAAACACAGCATATGGGTGTCATTGCATAGACAAGTACAATAAGAGAGTCCGTCTCGTCAAGAGGCACTTCTGTGGAATTCTGTGGTCTCTCAAATGGGACAATTTAAACTGCTACAGCCTTCTCACTTGCTTGAGCATAATATGCACATACAAACGCATAATCTCATAGGCATGCAGAAATCTGTGTGTATATGTATGTAAAAGCTTTTTAACTTAGACTTATAGATATTTTTAAGCATGTGAAGATGTGTTTAACAGAAAAAAAATGTGTAGGACGGAAAGAGGGATATTTACTTTTTCACATGACTGTACATGTAAAAAAAACAAAAAGAGCTAAAGGTTATATTCATTCTGAAAAATGAAACAAACACATTTGTGCTGTTTAGACTTCATATGTAAATGTGTACAAATGGGAACAAATGTGTGATTTTTAAAAGTTGTCAGAATGCTAGAGATAACGACACCCAAACACAAACAAGGGCCTTCGTCTACTCAAATGCTTTTGTGACTTCTTGAACCAACTTAATTTGCTGTGTGTGTCATATCCCATGGTGTGCAATGGCTCTGTGCTGTTAGGCCAGGACGGCATGATGAAAAAGAGTGGGGCATTCATCCTATTAGATGGCATTGACTCACTGCCACCGGTGGAAGGGCGCTGTCTTTTCTTTCTCTGTTATCAAGTTGGGATTCCTTTACATCTGTTTGGTATTGTTTCACATTTTAAGACTTGTAGTTCGTTGTTTTCATATACTTATTTATTTCGTCAAACTGTCTGGTAACTTTTTATTTGCCACGTTGCATGATGTGTAATGATCCCGACTCTTCTTTATACATATGAGAATGCAAAGTGCCTTCTGTGACCGCTCAGACTGCCAGTGAAGTGTTCAAAAGGAATATAAGATATATGAGAAAAACAAACAGCCAAGAATTTATGCAGTGACATCATACACCCTAAAGGCCTTTATCAGTAGTGATCTATAGTACCTTTAAATGAATATTTTACACTCGGATTTTAGACAGGTCAAGTGACTTTGTCTGAGTCCCACAGCTAATCAGTGGCTGGATGAGAACAAGCAGCGTTTCGGTTTACAGTGCAGTGCTGCAGCCACTGAAATAAAAAGGCAGAGGATGTCAGCGCAGGGTTGTTCTGTCTTGGACAGCCTGGGTGAATAAGGCTCGCTTCCCTTTCCTCACCCTCCTACTTTAAAGTACCAATAAAGACTTGGCTATTAACAGCTCCTTCAGCCCCCCCATCCCAGTCCACCCTCCTGTTGCTTAGTTAAATGACCCAAGTATGCTCTACTTCCAGTTCATAGACAGATGAACAGACATTCTCCTTCAGAATTTTCTTATGCACAGTAGAATTAATGTCGTCCAGGTCCTGAGGTAGAGAAGAATCCCAGTCCCTTCACACTACTGATGGCACGTTTGACTGCTGACGAGGTGTTCTTTCTGTGAAGTGCTGTGTTACCTTTTCCTTGGACAGAGTGGAACCCATGTCATACGAAAGGTGCAATGTTTCTTTCGTCTTTCCTTAGAACATTCTCCTAAAAGGCTTCCTTCTTCCTGGTAAATGACAGACATCTCCCACAGATAAGTCGGGACTTGATTTTATCGTATAATTTCTGGTATTTTATAATATCGGTCGTATAAGTCGAATGCGGAAAACTCATTCTATTGGTCCAAGAGTTTATAGTATGCTAATGCCCACCTGAGAGAGTAACCACGCAGCACACTGCCTTTTTTTTCTATGTATTGTGCCTACGTGACCACACGGTAATACCCAAACTATTCTGAAACAATGTTTGCACTGACTTGTGTTTTTTGTATCTCACACCCTCATACACCTTTATTGTAAGAGCATCCGTTATCTACAATGGAGCGTTTGATCAGAAGAAAATATGAAGCTGCTTTTAAATTAAACGTCGTTGAAGTAGCGAAAGAAATTGCTAATTGTGCTGCTGTAACAAAATTAGATGCGTCTGAGAAACTGATGCGAGATTGGAGGAGGCAAGAAGATATAAAAAAAAAATTAAGTGTCTCACTTATGAACGGGCGGGTAAGTCGGGGTCTGATTTTTATGATCGATTTTTCAGGAGTCAAGACCCGACTTGTACATGAGTTTATACGGTATTTATGTTCTTGTCGGTTAACATTTGCATCTGCTTTGCTAACTACACACTAAAACTCATTTTTGCATCGTGAACTCTGAGTATGGAGGTCATGAACACTGTCCTTTGCTGATGTAAGAGAATCCAATAGTTCTTTGGATATTATTTTTTATATTATTTTGTCACTTCCCAGATGATAGCACTTTTGGGTAATTTTGTTAGGGTAACTTTATCACTGAGTGAGTCTACTTGAATACACAAAATCAGGATAAGGTGAGTAACCAGGGTCAAGCAGAAACTTGGTTTCTTAAAAACCCCTGTTTACATGTGTCATTTTGCTTTTGGAGTTTTCCTTTTGCAAATTGCTCTAATGTCATAAAAACGTGCTAACAGAAATGAAATCTCATCAGTGGCCACTGTGAATCCAAAAACAACCACGGAACCTGTGACTCTCAACATTGTGTTGCTAAGCTTAGCACTGTACGTTCAGCTCAACAACATAAAGTTTAACGATTTTTGAAATATTGAGATAGATTATTTCAACCAGGAGAAGGAATAAAGCAATCACCTGAGCATTTGCCTTAGGAAAACTATCTTTGTGGATGCGTCCACCGTTTTCTACCTATGGTGTGTATGAATCAAAAACATGTGTAGAGTGTAGAGGCCTTGCGCAGACCGTGAAATTCTTAACGGCAACCCAGTTAAGGGTTTACATGTCCACATAATCTCTGATGAGAAATCTATGTGTGTTAAGTCAGTTTCTCTGAGACAACTATCATGATTTCTGTTACCAGAATAAGGGGTATACATGACATTTGAAAAGCCAGGTTTCTGGGAATAACTGGATTATTAAAGTACATGTAAACGCACTCATTGTTCTAAGTGTTTACTGTTTGGGGATTATGGCTATCTCTGTTACTCAGTGGAGTCCCAGGGCCTTTAAAATGGCCCTGTAGCTCTTTCCAGACTGATAAATATCAGCAATTTTAGTTTTTTTTTTTTTTCCTGATCAGTTTAGGAATTTCCTTTCATTGTAGGATTATACACTTTGGAGTCTTTGTGCTGGCAAACTCGTACGGGGAGGGTCGAAATAAGTGAATAAACAAGCCTGGCTGTGTTCAGTCAGCTAACTGTAATTATCCGTTTAATTGGACTGATTTTATTACTTTTTCACAGAGCACCAGCTCATGTTGCTTAACATTGTTCATTAGATAAATGAAATCAGTTCAAAATATATGTTGCTAACTCCAGTGACCTTTAGTTCATTTAAGATTTTGACTGAAGACCTAATAAAATTTCATGTGAACAATTTACAATAATAGAGGAAAGCAGGATGGGGCAAATAGAGTTTCATGATGTTATATTTGTGTAGTAAATTAGTATATTAAAAAATTCTGGACAAAATGGCTTCCAGTTATTAGTGTGCAATTTCTCTTCCATCCTACCATTCAGAATCCGTTTTGAAGGCAACAGAGTTAAAAAAAATGGATGACTAAGCTTTGAAGCTCAAACTTAATGAACTGGTTAAAAAACTCCTTTTGTTTTCAGCTCAAGGGACACTGCTACCGGAGAGAGCCTGACATGAGAGTGATGGCGGTCCTGGAGCTGGGCTCCCCTCTTGAGATGATTCCACTCCTTCAGACGCCCTGGGAGGAGCGGTTTCGGGTAAGACAACAAAAGATTAACATCATTGCTCACACACCAAGATGGACTTGTGTCAGCTGGGGGGGAGCGGGGAGGGGGTTTGTGGGCTAATGGTCTTTGATTTATAGTTCCTCCCACTGCCACCAGCACTCCAGTGGCATGTTTGAACTGATCTTTAAAGGAGCCCTCTGTCAATGGCCACTTTATTAAATTCCAAACTGCTTTAATTGAAAGCATCACTGGCCCCGGTCTGCTGGCTCAGCTGTAGGCCTCACAGAGATCATTTGAAGGTGAAAGGTGCCTCCGTGGCGCCGCACTTCCAGAAAACGCTTTACTGGAGAGCAGAAAAAGTTTATTGAGAGAGCTAGAAGTAGGTGACAATAGGCAGAGAAAGCAGGGAGGAGAGAAACAAGAAGTGGACCTGTGAGGACTAAACATGAGGGCTGGCAAATGAGAAAGAAGCTGAGATGGTTTAGAAAACAAGATGGGAGAACAATGCAGATGAGAAAACTGGATTCAGATAACAAGGGTGAACGAAAAAAAAATAGCACAGGGGAATTAAGGAGTTCATCTGCTAGGAACTGGACACAGGTGAGGAAGGTCTGGGGTCACGAGGGAAAGGAAAGTTACGGATTTGGAAGAACTGCGTGAATGAAGGGGGCTGGAAAATCAAACGGGAAGATGAAAGAAGGGGGCTCAGGGGTCGGCTGAGAGAATGAGATCAGAGGTCATTAGGGGGGTGGTTGTAAAAGGCCATGAGGATCAGGAGCAGACACGCAGAGGCGGCTTAGCTGTCAGCTCAGATCACAGCAGAGGACTCATGGACATCATTGTGGTCGGCATTACGAACAAAACAAAGAGTGGCTACATTAGACTCTCCGGAGCATCGCTTTGATAAGCCGATTGACCTTTTTCTTTTCGGCAACTTGTTATTTTATTATGAAAAGCAGCTGCACAGCATTACTGGTCAGCATGAATATTAATGTGAGGCTTTATCCCCAAACCTTTCTACTTGGAGCCTGTTTTCATTCTCTGATTACAACCAGAGTCCCTTCACTGTCTGAAGCTGAAAGCATGTAATTAAAAGAAACCTAAAGCGTTTCTTCAAAATCTCATCATAGCTTACGTGGAGAATATGCCTGCAACATGTTAAATTGAGGCAATCTGTATTTTATATTATGTTATGCAAACAACACATGGTCACAAGATGCTTCACGGTATCATCCTCAAAATAGGATATGAAGAATGGAGTACAAGGGTTTTCATCATCGCTCTCATTGAAAGCTTTAGCTGGTGAAAACGTGGATGGCAATAGCAGTGTGCCAGTGCCCTCAATTCCCATGTCACTAACCTAACCTGATTTAGCTTGGCATTGCTCATCTGTCTCAGCAGTGTGCCAATACCCCTCGGGGTCAATTTTTCTTTTGGTTATATGCCAGTTGGTTTGATGCCTGATTTGAAACACAAGTATAACCTCTGGGTGCTGATATATTTACCCTTGACATAATGTGCTTATTTTCTTGATGCCCATTTTGGAGAAGCTGGTATAGTCTCCTGCTGGTGGTGTGCTGTTTCTTCATATGCTATGCTAATGTGCTTGATGTTTACTTTGAAAAAACTATTGAGATCTTCAGAAAAGAACTGAAAATCTCAGTGTCCTAGAAGTATTTTGACACACTGCACTTTGACACTCTTTGATATCCTTCTGCTGTGAAACATTCTGACCTGTCATTGTTTACACAAGTCTTAAACAACTATTATCATACACTGATAATTTCTGTATTATCTATTATTTATTTATTATATTACATATCTATTGACTATATTTATGTATCTAGATTGCATAATACCATACATTGCATCAATATTCATATTGCTATCTACACGTCAATATTGCCGCTGCTTCTTTGTCTTGTCTTTGCACAATATCTTGTCTTTTTTGTGTTTTAATTTTACATTTTTAACATTAATTCTTATTTTATTTTAATTTAATTTTTTCATTTGCACTTCATGTTGTTACACTGTGGACCCCAAGCTTCGCATTTTCGTCTGTCTGTATACGTATATGGTTGAGATGACAATAAAGTTCGCTTTGACTTGACTTCAGCTGCCACTCTATTGTTTTTAACAAAAATACTTACGAACGCTTTAAAATCACTTCAGTTTTCTTGTTTCCAGCACCCTCTGACTTACTGGTATGAGAAAACTGCCACATATAATATACCATTTGACTCATCTTGATGTCTGCTGTGGAACTGGCCCTGGACACAGACAGACAGACATTGTTCGTTCACCCGACACACGTTTATTTACCCTAAACTATTTGCAATATTTACAGTGTCCAGTGCACAAACCCAGTGCCTCCAGCACCGATCCCCCAAATGTCCAGGCCTTTCAAACAGTCCCTAGTGCCTTTCTTCTGGCCCCTTTTATAGCACCCCGGATGAGCTCCAGCTGCTTCCCGGCATTCCTCCATGGACACGCCCCCGTGTGGCGGAAGTGGCGGCTGTGCACCCAGGAGCCCTCCGGGTGTCCCCATTCTTCTTCCTCCAGGGTTCTTCAGGCACCGGGGTGCCACCTGGCGGTGGCCATGGGCCCCTACAGTGTTGGGCTTCCAAGCCCCCTACCCGAGGCCACCAACAAAACCAGGGCGGTCGCCCCCTCGTGGTCGGGAGGAGGCACCAGCCCTCCTCCGGTCCCCTTGGGCGTCCCGGCTAGGCTCTACCCTCAGCCGCATGCCACACTGCTTAGGCAACCTTTTGGGGGTTCACCAGACTTTTTTGGCCCTCTAGACTTGAAATTGAGTTTTTTTTTTTTTTAAGCTATTTTTGGACCGTATTTTGTGCAGGAAATTACATCCTTATGATAAAGAGAAAACTAGTAGGTGTCTTCAGCAAAAATGATCACATAGACTTGGAGTTGTGCATGCCATATCAACTGACCCCTAATGGAATACAAAGAATCAAAGTTACTACTTTTCACAAAACATTGAACAATTGGGGATCAGTATAGGCATGTGGAGTGTCATTTATGCTTTTTCGAGGTTGATAACATTTTTGATATTTGATTCTTTACTGGTCACTCTAGCCCTCTAAGAGTCACTCCCAGAAGGTTAAAAATGACACATTTTAAACAAAACCATGTGGGGTATCGCTTTAGATTATTTCAAGGTCACTGATTACGAATATAAAGATATTTTCAATTTCTGATCTTTTACTATGGATCTAGCTCTACATGAGCCTCTGTCAGAGGGTGAAAATAACAAATTTTCATTACAATTAAGAATACTTAGACCTTCAAATTGAAGCACACATTCAGACATTTCAAGTATTTGATGCAACTATTGTCTCATGTGTCATGATTTGGTATTATTTTGGGTCCTCAAAGGCTGCCAGTGTTTGTTTCTATCGTTAGGTCCACTTCCAGCGATAAAAGTCTGTCACTGAAGCTACTCCTCTGTCTGGAGATGCTGTTAAGTGGATGTAGTGGCCTCTGAGGTCGGGACCTATGGAGCCTGCCTTCTTAACAAGTTTGTCGTGAGGTGTCTTTCATCTTTATGCTGGATAGAAGGATGGCTATGAATGCAAATCCTTGTCTGATCTGCGGATACCAAATCTCTGAAATATTCAAAATGTATCTTTGTGTCTCTTGTCTCTCATATTGGGTTGTGATTTCATTTTGCTTTATACGTTTTGTTTTTTTTTGTATTCTTTTCTCTCATGTACTTCTGGTTTTGACTCTCTTGTTCTCTCGACCATGTTTCTTGTCTCTTGTATTGGGTTGTGATTTCATTTTGCTTTATATTTTTTTTGTTTTGTTTTGTTTTTTATACACATTTCCCAATAGTTGCTGAAAGGTTTACCTGCCAACCAACATCATGAAGTTAATCAGTACAATTCTTACGAACACCCTGAATTAGGCTGGTTTACACTCCTTTAGACCATTTGTTTATTGACTAAGCTGCCAGAGTCCTTATTACCCACGCTGCAGTTCCAGTGTGACCTCATGCTGCTAATCTCATCTTTGTTAACAACATTGTGCCAACATTGCCTACACTTCAAAGGCAAAAATGTGGCAGTACCATACTTAGTTTTTAATATCAGCCTAGCTTCAGGCAATAAGCTACTCCTGAGAGTGTCCATTTTGAAAGAACACCACACCCTCCTCTCACTCACTGTACTTTTCCTCTTGCAGATTTGTATAAGCCTTGTGCGGCTACTTCATTACTTGGCCCACTCTCCACATGGCTCAGTGGGCCTGCTTGACTTTCAGCCGCGTCAGTTTGTGTTGGTGGATGGGGAGCTGAAGCTAACAGACATAGATGATGCCACCATTGAAGAAAGAATGTGCTCCTCAGACCGCGACTGCATCTTGGAGTTTCCCACCAAGAACTTTTCTGTCTACTGTGATGTCACAAGGAGATGCCAGGGTCTGAATGAGAAGAGGAACCTTTATAATGCTTTCAGGTATTTAAGATGGCATGCATTATTGCGAACTATCTTTTTGTTGTTCCTTCTGTAGTTTGGCATAGTTTAGGATCATTTGGTTTTGGTGTGGTATGGGGGTCAAAATCTGACCGCACTCTCTCTGACAACTGCTGTCGCCTCGCACAAGCAGTCCACGAGTGTCTTGTAATGTATATAGTGTGGTTGGGTGAATAATTGCAGGGTGAGTCCCAAAAGTGTTGGGGTGCCAATGGGATCATCCGTTTTAATACTTAAACAGTTACAAATCAAAATCAGTTCTTGAGGGGATACAATTGTAAAACAATTAAGGCACCCTTCTTTGCTTTGTTAAATAATTTGGCTATTGAGAGCAGGTCAATCACAGGAAACTCCATACTTTCACAGAGTTTGGGTCCAAATGAGATGCTGACATCAGGAGGTATTGGACTTTTATAGCCTTTCTGCTGGATGTGGCAGGGTTCATTTCAGTCAAGGGGTGTCTTCTTGCTGCTGCAGAGGAGAGAAAAGATGAGATTGTTAGTGACAGAGCCCCCTCTCACCCCACCTGTGTACCACCACAATTATAAATTCTTCCTCTTCTCCCTCTGATGCTTCTCTTCCACATCTCCCAGGCCAGTGTTTCCTGGGACTCCTCTGGATGTGGCAGAGTGGCTTGTTTACCTGGGATTATTTGCAGCGCCAAGGCATAGCCTAATGAAAGTATTTCTGGATCAATCGGAAGTCTTGTACAGTAGGGATTACCAGCCCCCACAGAACCCAACCAGGCAAACCCATGGGACTGCTTTGCGGGTATCCATGTGGGAGTCCTGGTCTGGTTGTGCTGCCATCTAGCATATCGGAGAAGCTACTGCTCCGAAAACAATGTCTCCCTCTGCTCCTTAATTACATTGGCCTCACAGCAGGGTAATGAATCCTGCTCCGTCCCGGTCGGGACACCAGCCCCTTACAATACCTACAGTTAGATCCATAAATACTTGGACAGAGACAATTTTTTTCTAATTTTCGTTCTGTACATCACCACAATGAATTTTAAATGAAACAACTCAGATGCAGTTGAAGTGCAGACTTTCAGCTTTAATTCAGTGGGTTGAAAAAAAAGATTGCATAAAAATGTGAGGCAACTAAAGCATTTTTTAACACAATCCCTTCATTTCAGGGGCTCAAAAGTAATTGGACAAATTAAATAACTGGAAATAAAATGTTCATTTCTAATACTTGGTTGAAAACCCTTTGCTGGCAATGACAGCCTGAAGTCTTGAACTCATGGACATCACCAGATGCTGGGTTTCCTCCTTTTTAATGCTCTGCCAGACCTTTACTGCAGCGGCTTTCAGTTGCTGTTTGTTTGTGGGCCTTTCTGTCCGAAGTTTAGTCTTCAACAAGTGAAATGCATGCTCAATTGGGTTAAGATCAGGTGACTGACTTGGCCATTCAAGAATTTTCCACTTCTTTGCTTTAATAAACTCCTGGGTTGCTTTGGCTGTATGTTTTGGGTCATTGTCCATCTGTATCATGAAACGCGCCCAATCAATTTGACTGCATTTAGCTGGATTTGAGCAGACAGTATGTCTCTGAACACCTCAGAATTCATTCGGCTGCTTCTGTCCTGTGTCACATCATCAATAAACACTAGTGTCCCAGTGCCACTGGCAGCCATGCACGCCCAAGCCATCACACTGCCTGACTCCACCGTGTTTTACAGATGATGTGCTATGCTTTGGATAATGAGCTGTTCCACGCCTTCTCCATACTTTTTTCTTGCCATCATTCTGGTAGAGGTTGATCTTGGTTTCATCTGTCCAAAGAATGTTTTTCCAGAACTGTGCTGGCTTTTTTAGATGTTCTTTAGCAAAGTCCAATCTAGCCTTTCTATTCTTGAGGCTTATGAGTGGCTTGCACCTTGCAGTGCACCCTCTGTATTTACTTTCATGCAGTCTTCTCTTTATGGTAGACTTGGATATCGATACGAACCCCCTGGAGAGTGTTGTTCACTTGGTTGGCTGTTGTGAAGGGGTTTCTCTTCACCATGGAAATGATTCTGAGATCATCCACCACTGTTGTCTTCCGTGGACGTCCAGGTCTTTTGTGTTGCTGAGTTCACCAGTGCTTGCTTTCTTTCTCAGGATGTACCAAACTGTAGATTTTGCCACTCGTAATATTGTAGCAATTTCTCGGATGGGTTTTTTCTGTTTTTGCAGCTTAAGGATGGCTTCTTTCACCTGCATGGAGAGCTCCTTTGACCGCATGTTGTCTGTTCACAGCAAAATCTTCCACATGCAAGCACCACACCTCAAATCAACTCCAGGCCTTTTATCTGCTTAATTGATAATGACATAACGATGGACTTGCCCACACCTGCCCATGAAATAGCCTTTGAGTCAATTGTCCAATTACTTTTGAGCCCCTGAAATGAAGGAATTGTGTTAAAAAATGCTTTAGTTGCCTCCCATTTTTATGCAATTGTTTTGTTCAACCCACTGAATTAACGATGAAAGTCTGCACTTCAACTGCATCTGAGTTGTTTCATTTAAAATTCATTGTGGTGATGTACAGAACCAAAATTAGAAAAAAGTTGTCTCTGTCCAAATATTTATGGACCTAACTGTATATGTTCAATACATAGACCCATATACCGATATCAGAATCAAACCTCAACAATGTAAAGCTGGTGCCAAAGTCATCATTTATCTTCATCAAAAGACACACACCTATTATACAAATATAATGCCCTTGCAGTTACCCTGAAATCCAACCTTTTTATGCACGGCATCTCAAAATCAATCCTATGAAAGTAAGGTATCAAGAAAAAACACTTTCAAATGGAGATTAATCCCATGTCTTAATGAATTTGCCACCCAGTTTATATTGTTGAAGTGCAATTCTGGTATCAGTATATGGGTCTCTGTATTGAAAATATAGATATTTATAGTATATTGGTGGTTTATCTTTTCTTTAAATTGACCGTTTGAATCTGGCTATATTAACAATTCTTATTGTTGTGTTAGAGATACACTATAGGTTTGAAAATAGGGTTACACTTCTCTTTTACTGTTACATTTTTTTCTGATATATCCATAGCAGTGGAGTGTTGTACCGTGTGTGAACGCTGGCCCCGGCACAGACAGAAGGACGACATTTTTGCACCCAACACACTTTTATTTACACTATTTACAAGTTCCATAAGTCACGTGCACTCGCACAACCCCAGTGCCCCTGGCACTGAATCCCCCAAAGTCCAGGGCCCACAATCTCTGTGCCTTGCTTCCTGGCCGCCTCCTGTCCTCTCTCCAGCTCTGTCAACACTGCCTCCCGACTTCCACCAATGACTGGAGGGAGGCGGCCCCTTTTATGGGAACCCGGATGGGCTCCAGCTGCTTCCCGGCACTTAGTCTTGGCCACACCCCTGTGTGGCGGAAGTGCCGGCTGCGCACCCGGAAGCCGTCCGTGTATCCCTTGTCGTCTTCCCCCCGGCACTTCCTGGTGTGGCGGAAGTGCCGGGCTCCCGGGACAAATAGGCACTGGGGCGCCACCTGGCAGTGGCCACGGGTCCCTACAGGGCTGGGCTTCCAAGCCCCCTACCCGAGGCCTCCTGCATAACCAGGACGGACGCCCTCTCTCGGTCTGGAGGAAGCACACGCCTCCTCCGGTCTTCAAGCGCCCCGGCCGGGCTCCATCCCCGGCCAAAGACCACACGGGGGAAACCGGCATCGGGCGCCGCCTGGCGGTGACCACGGGTCCCTACAGGGCTGGGCTTCCAAGCCTTGTACCCGTGGTCCCCAACATAACAAAGAGCTAGGGGGAAAAAAATAGAGCATTCATGCCAACTCGACAGTGACACCATATGAAAAGGGAACTTCACAGAGAATGATCGAGTGCTGCCATGGGATTGTGCTTTTGTGACCCTTTATAAAGTGTGATTTATAATAGAAGATTGATTGACTGATGCAGTTTGCAGGTAGTACCAGACTGTGAGAGTGGTACAAGCCTTAAAGCAAATGGGACCCCAGGCAAGCGGTGGCATTCTGAAACAACAAGAGATTAGTAGTGAGGTGCCATCCTAGAAGAACAAGATGGGAAGGTAGGAGATATGACTTGTCACGCTCAACTAACTACTCACACTGTTTCTTTCAGGTACTTTTTCACATATCTGCTCCCTCACCGCTCACCTTCTGCGTTCCAGACCCGCCTGGAAAAGATTATGAACCAAACAGGTAGGAACGAGAGGCGTGTCGAAATGCTTTAATTATAAAGAGCTTCAGTGCAAATTAGAGCCTCTCTAAATGCGTGTTTAATTGCTCTCTCTCTTTCTTTCTTTTCCTCTCATTCTTCCTTTTTTCTTCTCTAGGAAACTTAAATATTGGGATAAATGAGACGTTGGAAGCGTTTGAAGAGATCTTGTACTTATACAAGTCCGGGCAATATCTGCACAAGCTTGTTCTTTCCTCATTAAAAGGTAAATGATTCCTTTTCAAACACGGCTCTCATTCTCCAAGCTTTTGCGGGAGAGGGAGATGGACAGCTGTGCACCTCGGGCACTGTCCGTTCTTTGCGGCACACTTGAGCACCTCATGTTTATACTTTTGCGAACTTTGTTATTATTCTTTTATGCACATGTATGGTTACACACACAAAGACCCCCCAGAGAGTTTGGAACATTTCTACTTACTGCCATCTTTTTTTTTTTTTTTTTTACATTCTCTACAATGCCCATTTGTGTGTGTGTACGGTGCTTCTAAGTGGCCTCTCTTTCATCCATCATCCATACCTCTGATTTTCAGAGGTTAAATGAAATGAACATGAAAGCATACATTACAAAAGGAAAAGCAAAAGCATTAGAGAGGTGTCATAGATGCGTAACAAAACCCCCTCGGGCAGTCAGTGTTAGGCTAGGATGTGTGAAGCAGTGGAGAGAATCAGGGCTGTTTCAACTAGGATCTGGATTTCAGGTCTTCTAGTTTTAAACATTTCATTCACTGGTTAACAGAGGTTTACAAAGGTGGGAGGACTTACAGGTGTTGAGGTAAAAATGGGGCGGAAATCCATGATTACCGTGGCTAAGGTGGTAGGTGAGTGAAAGGTCAAGCAGTCACTGTCTAAACTAGGAGGTGATTTAGGAACACAGAGGAGGGAACTGTGCGGATCGGGCGTTGAATGGGAGTCTGCAGCTGTGCTAGGAGGCAAATTAAAAGCAACTGAGAGGCAGTGTGGGAGCTGTAGTGCCAGCAGAATGTGACATGAATTGGACTGCCAGGCAATATCTGAATTGGACAATGGGACCAAGAACCCGAATTGGGAGGTAAACGGACTTAATCACACAAAAGTTCAGAAGTCGGTTTATGTATCAGGTGGGTTGACTCAGAATCATGTGGGAAGTTGGTATCTAAATAAGGTGACATCTTGACCTATTGACAAAAATGAATTGATATTTACACTGGGGGGAGACAAGGTGGGTAGACAGATGTTGGCACACACTGTTATGAGTGTCAGTGATCCTCTGACCGTCTCAAGTGAGTGACTTAGAAAACTGATAGTCGTTCATGCTGTGACAGATAGGGGGCGCTATCACTCCCTTGAACCCTTGTCCAAGACACCAGATAAAAGTCCAAAAGTTGACTTTATTTATCTTCCACAGTGCACAAAGCACCCTCTCCTCCACTATACTCATTAAATTACAAATCACTAATCACAAATACAATCCTCCACTCTCAGACGCGTTGCCACCACAGTCCTTTTATACTCCCTGACCCGGAAGTGTTCCCAATCCCCAGTCCATGTGATTCTTTATCACTTCCAGGTCAGGTACAAGTCCTTTTCTTCACCCCGGAAGTACGTCACTTCTGTCGTCGCTCCTCCTATGATGCACTTCCGGGTTATAGGGCACATATGACTCTTCGGTCCTCCCTGCAGCTCCCTCTTGCGGCCCCTGTGGTATCCAGCAGGGCTGTGTATAAAAACTACCTCGTCCATGATTCCCTGCAGGTCTTCGGGGCACCTCCATACTGCATGGAAGGCTCCATCTGGCGGCCTGGGGGTATTGGCATGGATGACAAGCCGGCCATATACCACAATGCCTAATCTGGAAGGTGATTGAAGGCCACACCGGGAGTCTGGGGTTCATCTCGGATGTGAATCAATGAACTCATTAGGGATTAGAGTCTGAATTGGAACGCAAACAGTGCAGGGAGTGTGGTAGAGGTCAGTGTGAAATGGGGTTTATTTACAGGAGGACTGGTAAACATATCTAAATTGTGATATGGTTAGGGTGTGGAGTCAATATTTAAAACTGGGAGGTGAATTAGGAATTCAATGACTGTCAATTTGTGGAATAGAAGGAGGCATATCTTAAGAAAACACTAAAGATTAGCGGGCAATCAAGGCGATGCAGAGAGACTAGGAGGTTAGTGTACCTCAGGACAAAGTGGCAGTCACTATCAGAAATGGAAGATCTAATGCAGTGGGGCTAAGAGGCAGAAGATGAATGGACTTAATTTGACATCTAAACACAGAGATGAGTCTGGAACACGGACGTTATCAGAGTAGGAACTATGCAGTGAGGTGAATCAGTTCACTAAGAGTCCGGTCTAAATTATAATTAAAGTAGACCACAAGAGGCGAGTGGACTAAATGATAAACTGACCGTGGGTATCTGAGTTTAGGGTTGTCTCCAAAGAGAGTCGGTGTCTAATTCAGGAAAACACTGAGGGTCATTGTCCAAATTTAGTGATGTTAAGAGGCAGTGTGGTGCATAAAATTAAAACATACAGGCAATCTGTAACCTGATGAAGGTATTTGGAGAAAACTGATGTTAGCAGTTTGAACTGAAAGCTGTGTGATGTAAAGGTTAACACTTTGTGGGCTAGGAAATAACTCAAAAAGACACAGGGAGTTAGGAACTGAGCTGGGGCAGGAGATGACTTAAGAGACGCATTGATGGTCAGTGTCTGAACTGGGAGGTGAGGTGAGGTGACTTGGCTACACACTGAGGGTCATTGACTGAGCTTTAATCTTAGGTGAACTTTGTGATATTAGGCACCTTTTAATTAGTCATTGATGCAATTATGATTTGGGGAATGGATTTAGACACGCATTAGGAATTAATGTCTAAAACAGAATGTCAATTATGTTCACACTGGGAGTTGGTGTTTTTATATCAGTAAACTGACAAGGTTCGAGAAATGACTGGGAGAATTTACAAGTTAATCGAAAAACGGCGATAATCAGGAAATCAAAAAAATATGAATGTCACAATCAAAACAAGAGACAAGAATTGTGGTCATAAATTCAGAGTAAAAGCCAGAACCAGGTAATAGAAGCTGGTAATATTAGGGCAGAGAAACTTTAAGAAAACAATTTTAAAAAGGGTTTTAAATTGCCAACACAAGTAAGGAAGGGAATTCTTGGAGGACCTTTTCTCCTGTTACATTGTTCATAACTGTCCCGGCCTCCAAGGATACAACACTAGAAACGTTGGAAATTGTCTTAAAAATTGAAACTAAACGTGACAGCAATAAGGAAAAATACAAAATGGTGGGAAAAAAACAGTCCAAAAAGTCTGATAACTCTTTAAGGGGTTGAAATTTCCAGAAATAAATGTCAAGTTCATCATCAGAAGCCTCTAAAAAACATAAAACGAGTGTTTGATCTCTGAAATCTATAGGAAAAAAAGAATAATAAATTAAAACAGAAATCAAAACCCTAATAAGTGTTTCATCTAAGCTATAAAATAAGAGTTCAATGAGGTTTACAGACTAAACTGTAAGGTGAGAAGAGTCTGCGGCACTGTAGGGTAAGCTTCTGAACTGTGATGTTGGAGAAAACAAAGAGTGTGACACTTGTAAAAGATCCAAACACCAGGCCAGTACCTTCCCCAGCCTGCCTATAATAAGACTCCCCTTATGCAGCCTGACCTCAAACTCCACAGGCAGGCTTTGGCCTACACAGGCCCATAAAGAGAATATGGCTTCCAAAGTTGAAATCCTTTTAACAACCTTTATAATATACCAAAATACCCTTCAAGGGAGTGGAACTGTCAAATTTCTGGCTTGTGAATGACAAGGCCAACAGATCTTTATTTCAAAACCTCAAAATTAAGAACAAAAATGGCTCAAGGCAAAACAAGGCACAAGGGTTTTCCTAAAAAGGCAACCCACAGCTAACAAATCCAATCTGATATCCCAGTAACGGAAAGCCAAAAACAGAAGCAAAATTCAGCAACCAGAACATATAATACTCATGAAACCGCACTGTTAGAAATGCTAATCAATGAATCACTGCAGGAACATCTTTTTCATCTCAATATAAAGGCTGAGGTTGGCCCCAGCAGCAGTGAAGTCAGGGTGACCCTGCCTGTTGGGGGTTCTACCCACAAAACACAAGAAATGCAGGAGGACACGTTATACCTAGATATTAACAAAATAATACCAAAACATCATACAAAATACTTTACAATAAATAAACAAAGACGACACAGAAAAAAGAAAATAAGCATAAACTAGGGAACACATCCTGGCAGTTAACTGAGAGACATAAGTTGAGCTAGTTGATCTGAAATGTGGGGTGTGACTTGGAGGACACGTTAAGAGATAGTGTCTAAACTGGAAGCTAAGTGGACATAATGACACAGGGAAGTTGTTGTCTGACATACGATATGAGGTGGATTAGAGAAAGAGTGATAGTCTGTACTTCAACTGTGTAGTTTGACTCAGTGACATGGTGATATAGTCTGAGTTGGAAATTGAGAAATCAAGTTTTGTTAATCACTTATGAAGTTGGAAGGTGACTGGAGACCTACATGTCAGAGCAGAATGATAATGAGACTCAGAGCCAAACAAGGGCTGAGCTGTGATGTGTTTTGGGCCACTGGCAGTTGGTGAGGCTGAGGTAACATGGCTATACCCAAGTTTTTAATTGTCCTTACTTTAGTTTCTTTGCTTTCCTGAATAAGACAGAGGCCAGGACCTCGGACTTCCTGCTTCCACTGAGCAGGAATTAAGAAATGGGCATACTGTCAACTCAAAATTCTGTCTGTTTTCCTTGTAACCCTCCTTTGTCTCATATTTTCTCTACAGATTATTCAGTGCATAAAGGTTTTCGGGTTAAGGATGATGGTGAATACAGATGCTGGCCCTCATATGATCATCAAAGATGTCTGCTGTCTGTTCACAATGAAGCTGAAGCTGCTGAAATGTGCAGCTCTCGCCAGCAATGTGTTGGCTTTACTCTAACTCCACAGAGAACGTGGACAGGTAAGAATTCCTCACCGCTAAGCTGAACTGGGTGTGGGTGAAGGTCAGTTATTGAATACAGCTGCAACTGGGGACATCATATATGAGAAAATGGCAAGTCCTCCCTCTAAGTGTATTTGTGTTAATAAGATCATGCATTCTACTCATGGAATTGTCTTACATTGCTTCATGGTAGTTGGTACTCGCCTAAACAGGAGTCTGAAAAGTCCAAAAGGCTCATGAGACGTTAATTGCATGGCAGAGATGATGAACATGTAGACCACATGGAAATGGATGGGTGGTCAGGAAAGTGGGACAGTGCATAGCAAAACTAACAAATGGACAGAGACACAATAGAGGGAGAGAGCTGGACAGGAAGTCACTCAGCTGAGTACAAGAACAATGGATGACTAATCGGATTGTTGACTGAAATGGACATATTTTTGACAGTACAGTTGAATGGATAGATGGTTAGGTAGATGAATTTGAGGCCAAACGTATTAAGTATGTATGTGCATGAGAGAGACTGGATGAATGAGTAACTGGAAAGACATGCCTGAAATGGTTATAAGGAGATTATTAGTAGGAGACGTGGCAGCAGAGACTAGAGGAGTAGAGTAGAAGATGTGGCTTGTAGGCCAGGCTGATCTACAGGTGGATTAACAGGCATGTGGACTGATTATTGAGTAGCTGAACAGACAAGCACATCGGTGGACATCATTATCTGCGAAAAGACATGTTAGTTGGGGGTTAAATTGGCAGGCTACATTGATGGTTGGAATATGGAGTAGTAAGAACGTTTTGTCTGAATTGTGAGAAATGTTGGTCAGTGTATTGGTAGGAGGAATGGTGTCTAGATGATTAGTTGACAGGGATGATGGCACAAGTGGATGGTTAGATGGTTAAGCAGGCAGAATGAGGAGAAGAACAGTTGAATGAGTATCTAAACAGTGATTGGACATAGATATTAGTAGCTTGTTTTACATATTAATACCCAAAATATATGTGTGAACAAACAGAAGGAAAAACATGCATGTATAAAACTAATAGGTGGGTGGATGAATGAATGAACAGTTGACCATGTAGAGGTGTAACTGGATTGGACAAGAAAGGAAAAGAAGGTGTATGGGCTGCTTGTGTGTATGATGGAACACATGAATGAATGAGCACAGTGGATGACAAAAACATGTGAGCAGCTGACCAGGCATGTGGACAGATATATATTGGTAACTGGACACAGAATTTAATTGGTTGGTGGTATGACTGGTAGACCAAGTGGATGGGTGGAAGAATGAGTATTAAGGCAGAAGAGTCTGGATGGATGGATTACTTGAAATAATCATAAAGGGGTACTTGGATTGACAGTTCCTTGGCACTGCTGTTTGATGGCAGAAACTGACATGGTTATATGAACACCTGGAACAATCTGATGAATGGACAGTGGAGGCCAATTAAGTGTTTGGGTGAATGAGTGTACCAACAGATATATGGAGAGTCAAGCAAGATGGTTAGAAAAATATGCAGGTGAGCAGCTGAACAGATAGATGAGTAGCTTGTGGTTGTTGAAGGACATGTAGATGAGCTGTTAGGTTGACTTTTTTTATTTTTTTAACCTACATATTGAATATCCTGCAGCATTGGGTACAGGGAACCAGCCCATAATGGGGAGTCAGTTAATGATAAGGCACACAGCAACTCTCATTCATTTGTAGCCAATTTAAAGTGTTCACTTTATTGTACAAAGAGTCTTTGTGATGTATTGTCAACTTTGGATCACTGAGTTGCACAAGAGACAGGAAGACCAGACCAGGTTTCCGAGGAAAGAATAACTTTATTGCTAAGAAGGCAGGAACAGTCTCAAGACTTTATTCAAAATAGGGATTTTTCTTCAGCACACAAGCACACAGGTGTCACACTGTGTCACCTGGTTGGTCTAACAGCTAATATTCTGCCATAGAAAGCGTGAAATAAAATGTCTTAAATAGAGGACCAAAAGAAAGAATGTGAGCCAAAAGACTTACAAATATTTCTATCCAGGAAGGCAAAAACATACTCACATTTAGCCAAAAATCATAACACTAAATTGATGTCGATAGTATGTTGGGCAAACGTCACTTTACCAAGATCAATAACTAAACGTGTTCAAATGTTTATGTTATTTCTTAATAAACTGGGATGAATAGAAAGTGTCCATCATGAAGTTTATACTCATGACCCTGTGACGTCACCAGCCACACATTTGCAGATGGATTATCTTGCAACGTGGTAACATTCACTCCATAAAATGGCGGTGCCCACAATAAACAAAATGGCATCATGGAAGAAATAGTAAATTACTTTTAAAAAAACTTTCTGGATGCAAACTAAAGTCAAATAGAGAATCACTGGGTTAAAACCCCCCTTTCTTTACACAGACAGTGAATAAAATTAATTCCCCACAATGACAAAGTGACAGGATTTTATAAATTTTTGCAAGTTTATTAAATATTTAAAAAACTGCAGTATAACACACTGACACAAGTATTCAGACCCATTGCTATGAATCCTGAAATCTGGCTGAAGTGCGTCCAATTCTATTGATCATGGGTGAGATGTTTCTACACCTTCTTTGGAGCCCACCCCTGATCAATTCAATTTACTGGACATGAGTATTAAAGGCACACACCTGTCTATAGAAGTCTGTCTAGAGCAGAAAACAAGCCATGCCATGTATGGAACTTCCTGCAGAGCTTAGATCTGGGAAGACAATAAAAATCACTGCAATATTGAAGGTTCTTAAAAACACACTCACTTCCATAATTCTTAAATGGTACACATTTGGAACAACCGTGAATCCTCCTAGAGCTGGCTGCCCAGACAATCTAAGCAATCTTGAGAAGAGGGACTTGGTAAGAGAGGTGACTAAGAACCTGATGGTCACTCTGGCTGAGCTCCAGGGAACTTTCACTGCAACACTTTGAAGCCTCTTCTAACTAAAAGAGTCATGGAAGCCCACTTGGAGTAGGCAAAAAGGCACCAAAAGGACAGAGAGAAACAAGATTCTCTGGTCTGATGAAACCAACAATTAATATCTGGAGGAAACCATGCACCACTCATTACCTGGGTGAAATTTTTGGATTTTTTATCCCGGCTGTAGAGACTGGGAGACTCGTCAGGGTAGAATGAAAGCTTAATGGGACAGACTACAGAGATATCATTAATGACCTCTGGACCTCATGCTGGGCCTCCTTCCATCAGGACAATGACTCTAATGGAGAGGCTTAAGGACGTTTCTGCAAATGTCCTTGAGTTGTCCGGCTAGACCCTTGACCTGAATCCAATTGAATATTTCTGGAAAGAGCTATCCACTGATGATCTCCATTTCACCTG
This sequence comes from Polypterus senegalus, assembly GCF_016835505.1. Taxonomy (NCBI): domain Eukaryota; kingdom Metazoa; phylum Chordata; class Cladistia; order Polypteriformes; family Polypteridae; genus Polypterus; species Polypterus senegalus. The sequence goes on along the minus strand of NC_053171.1, from coordinate 28,589,906 downwards.
ACTGACAGGATCTGTTAAAAAGAATGGCAGAAACTCTTCAAAGCTTATCGTGTCAAACCCGAGAGGACTCCAGGCTTTAATCGCTGCCAAAAAGGAATCAACTAAGTACTGAGTAAAGGTCTGAGTAGTTGTGTCAATGGGATATTTTCTGTTTTTTCATCTGTAATAAAGTTGCATAAATTTCTGCCATCCTGTTTTCACTTTGTCAGTCTGGGTGTTCAGTGTGACTTGATTAGGGAAAAAATAATGAAAAAAAAAAAAATAAATAAATAGTGAAGGGTTCTGCATACTTTCTGAATTCACTATACATCCTGGCTGGGATTAGCTCCATTTCCTTAACTAGCCAGAAAGCCAATATAACAGAAAAATGGAGAGAGGCTTCATTTCAGAACCATATGCCTCCCCAACCTGCTAGATGGCAACATGCCTGGGCTTCAGGACCCATTCTAATACCCACAGGGAATCTTGGGACTTGTAGTTCAGTGAGGCAGTCCTGCTTGGGGTCTGTGGGTGCCGCCAGAGTTATGCCCCCTGCTTTAGGGAACTTACGAATTATTCCTGGTCCAAGATAAAAGGAGCCGCTCAACTTCAATTCGGTTAGGAAGAAGAGGGCAACACATGTGGGAGGAAGAGGGATTTGAGGAAAAAGAGAGAAATCATTGTAGATTGTGATTGTCTTCTTCAGAAACATATTGGAAGAATGAATAACCTTAATTTGAACCAGTGACTCTGTGTGTGTGCGTGTGTGTGTGTGTGTGTGTGTGTGAGAGTACGTGTGTGTGTTAGCATCAATTTTGTCTGAGGTTTGGGGCTATATGGCGCCCCCGTCATCCACAATACTCAGAAATGACCTCAGGAAAGATCTCAAGAAAGACACAAAAAAATGAAGGAAAACTGCAAATCATAACATCTAGAGCGCAAGATAAGAAAGGAAGAGAGTGTGGATGGACATATAGACCAGTAGGTATTTGTGAGACTGAGTGAGGAGTCTGAGTGTCTGGGCTTGCAAGTGTCCTGGATAAAAACCAAGAGTCAGGCCTTTAATGACCTCTTGGGCACAGCCATCAGCAGTGTGTCTGTTTGTGGAGAGAGTGTCGACCTCGTCGAGAGGTTTACTTACCTCGGCAGTGACACTCATGTCTCTGGTGACTCTTCATATGAAGTCAGTAAACGGACTGAGCGAGCATGGAGGGTCATAGGGTCATGAGGTCACTGGAAAGGGGTGTGTGGTGTTCCTCGTTCTTTTACAAAGATAGAAGGTCCAAGTGTTTAGAGTCCTGGTGCTTCCTGTTTTGCTATATGGTTGTGAGACATGAATGCTATCCAGTGACCTGAGAGGAAGACTGGACTTCTTCTGTATTGTGTCTCTTTAGAGAATCCTTGGTTACCGCTGATTTGACTTTGTGTTGCTCACAGAGTCCCGAATGAGGCACATTACATGCATCGTGAGGTAGCGTCAGTTACAGGCACCATGACCATGTGGCACGAATCTCTGAGAGTGATCCGGCTTGTAGGATCCTCATTGTTGAGGACCCGAGCAGCTGGACCAGGGCAAGTTACCACTTAACACCTGGCTGTGGCAGATAGATTGGCATTTCTGGTGGGTGGGACTGGACCACATGTCTGCCTGGAGAGTTGCCAAACAGGATCCTGAGCTGTTTCATTGTGTGGTGGGTGCGGGAACTCACTGTACCAGTGCATGCTCCCCAACCTGACCTGACCTGTATTTATATGCACCTAATATACAAGATCTACAAACCCACAAGGGTGACTGGTTGCGTATGACAAGCTAAAAGGTGGTGAAACAAGAGGTTAAGCAGCCAGAAGGCTGGATGGCTATGTAGATAAGCAGGCTGAAGGGGAATTGTTGGGATAATCAAACGATAGACTGGACACTCAGATGGTTGTCATTTTCTGTTGAGTGGCAGACCAATGGGTTAATTGATGAGCTGGAAAAACAGGCTGAACAGTCCTTAGAGATAAACTGAAGGCGGATAATTGGACAGAAAGACGCAAGCAACTGAATGAGAATGAAGTCCGAACAGAGCAATGGTACTGTGCATGGGGCTGGTAGGCGAGCCGCATCACCTAAACAAACACTAACTAAGCCATTTTTGTTTATTTCTCTCCCCTCAGGACGGCACCTCGTGTCATTTCACAGCGACGTTGACAAACTTATACCTGATGTGTCCTTCTCTGTCTACGTGAGGAAGCCTGTGAGCTCTGGGCCAGGACTGCAGTGATGAAAGCCTAGCCCTGCCACCCCCCACCATGGAGGCCCAGGACTTTTGCTTAGAAAAGCACTTGCATACAGACTCTCACTGCTGCTTCGATGCAGCGGCTGCCAGATGTTCCAAGAAGCGCGACTATTTTCAGCTCCGCGCCGCCATGCCAAGAAAAACACAAACGTCCCTCAGCCCAGTGCCGCTTCACATTTCTGTGGCTCCTTCATAAATATTTCCATCCTTGGAGTCATCTGGAGAAAACTGCGGCTGTGGGGCAAATCCCTTTTTCGTTCTTTCTTTCTTTCTTGCTGGATTTTTTTTTTTTTTCTATTTATGATTTGCACGTACAGTTCCACTCGCCGTGACAATGCATCCTATGGATGAGGAGAAGCGTCATGGACTAACGAGTTCTCTTTCAAAGAAAGACAATGAATTTATGAAGCAAATAAAATTTTTAATACACGTCTGTCTGGTCTGTGTCTTATGAAAGATAAATCAGTGAGCTTCCATCCCAGAGATCCCACTTGTGATAACCTGCTGCCCCACTTACATTCTCCCCAACTTAACGTCAGAGTGGGGGGCTCGATTCCTTTATTTTGCCTTATACATTTCTTGTATTAGGAATTTGTTAGTTTTTGCCTGCCCCTTGGGGTCAGAGCGCAGGGTCAGCCATTGTACAGCGCCCCTGGAGCAACTGAAGGTTAAGGGCCTTGCTCAGTGGCCCAACAGAGTAGGATGTCTTTTGGCAGTGACAGGGATTTGAACCTGCAACCTTTGAGATACCAGCGCAGATCCTTAGCCTCAGAGCCACCACTCCACCCTGGCTTGCTGGCTGGGTGATTGTGTGTGGGTAAATGACCCCTGGGGAATCATGAATCCTTGTGATGTTGATCATCCGTGTATCTGTGCACATGGGCTGTCAAGGACTCCTGACACCATGCAGAAAAATGCAAAGAGAAAATGTTTACTAAAAAAAATGATTGAGCAGGCTTTATATTACAGAGTGAATATCATCAAAAGATGATTTACAGACAGACAGAAATGCAAAACATGAAAAATGAAAGTTTGGGTCAGACCTCATAAAAGCGGTGTGAATGTGTGTGTGACAAGTGTGTGCTTCCATTTATCCATCCAGCTTATCCTCCAAAGCTGAAGCCAATCCCAATGTCGGAGAATCAGATCCACGTCCAGTTTGTTCTTTATGCCCAACACTTCTGAACCAAATTAGTGCAGTGCAGAAGAGGACAAGACAAAGATAAAGATTTGGGGCAACCCCGTGTCTTGTAAAGGCAACAAAAGGAATGCAACTTTCTTTAAGCAATAAAACATCCCTAAGGATGCAACTCTCAGACCCAGGGATGGCCAACTCCGATCCTGAAGAGCCGCAGTGGCTGCAGGTTTTTGTTCCAACCCAGTTGCTTAAATAGAAGCCAATCGCCACCAATGAATATTTATTTAATTTCACGGCTTGTTAATGTTTTACCTTTACCATGTCAGTTCATTCTTAAATCAAAGATTTTTTTCCCTTTTTAATGATACATGTGTCATCTAAGTGATTTGAAGCCTAAAGCAGGTGAGTAATTTTCAGTTCTTCACTTTCTCTTCAGTTTTCTTTTGAGTACTTCATTAAACCAAATAGTGAATGATGAATACAGATGGGTGGAACTGGAGACAAGCTAGAGGTAGAACTGCTGGTTCCTTTGTCATGTGCATCTTATTGCTAATAAGGAGCAGTTAAAACAATGAATACAGCTGTTTAAGGTTAAAATAAGCAATTAAGGGTTCAAAATCCTAACAAGTGCAACAACTAATATTAACCAGAAGAATATCACTTGAGCAATCAGTGCTTCATCAGCAATGAATGGTTTCTCATTAAGCCCGAAGCTGCTGCTCAGCCCTGATTTAAAAGGTCTAAGTCTTAAATAGGAAATCAATCAAATGAAGTCCATTAGTAGCAAAAAATAGTCACTAATTAAGAAAACGGTTAGAATGAAAATCTGTAGCCACTGTGACTCTCCAGGATTGGAGTTGGGCACTCTTGACTCTCCAAGATGGCGACACTTCCAGTTAAATGCCAGCCTGGCAGGAAGAGGCGTGTCCAGGTGGACTGACATTGGAAGTGACATCAGAGGTGATGAGGTTTTCAGTCACCCGGTCTGTACAGAGAGTAAGAGAAAAGGTGTTACAATACAGCACCACCCTGTGGAGTGGTGAGGAATTACCACCACCCAGAGCCTTTAAGCTGACCTCCAGTCACGTGTGCAGAAGCAGTCATTTTAAATGAAGCAAAAAGGTATTGATACAGGCAAAATCACACAAACCTGGGCATTTTGTTCTAAATGCAGACTGGCATCTTACCCAGAATGGATCTAGCTTCTTGAAGACTGAAGCGTTTCCCGGGAATGGTGCACTTCTCCACGGTGTGGGAGGCACATTCTGCCTGTGATGCTTCATCAGCACTGTTATGACTGCCAGTGTTCTGTAACCTGGAGCAAGATGGCAAGTTCAAGTGTCTCACATTTGCCTGTGCGTGCTCGGGTCGGGTGTCTTTGTGAACGAGTTAGCATTCCTGCATATGAGTCTGCATAGGGATTATGGATGGGGAGCTTTTGTTTATGTGTGTTGGATTTGTGTGAGTGAGAGTGAGCTGAAGAGAATGTTGTGGATGAGTTTGCACCGGAGTCTCTAAGTGGTGCTGCCTATATGTGCATGCGGTGTTTATTTCATAGTATTTGTACAATATGGAAGTGAAGGGGGGATTGTATGTTCATACGTGTTTAGGTGTGTGTTTTAATGCATGCATGTCTGTCCAAGGTTGATATCACCTCTGTGCTTGCCCTGAATGTAATATTTGTGTTGTATTTGCTTGCCTATAAAACCACATTTTGTACGTGTGCGTGTTAGTGGGAGTTTGTGTGAATATGTTTGTGTAGACTGTAACAACAAGGGGGCATCATTGAGCCCCAAACCCCAGACACACTATCACCAAACACAACTCTGAGTATTTATTTGTCAAGAACACGTTTCCAATAATCACCAGACAAGATTAATACCAGAATATAATAAGCAATTTCTTCCCTCCTTCCTTCTTCCAGGTGAGTGTCGCCCACTGCATCCTGACTGACTCCCCGAAGCTCATTTTGAACTAGTCCTGGGAACTGCTTCTGGTGCCATGCACAAGTCATCCAGTGCACTTCTGGGTTGTGTGGAAACCAGGGCAGTCCTCCCCTGACAGCACCCTCTGGTGGCACTCAAGGACCCCAACGGGGCTGTATTTCAGAACTCTCAATTCCCATTGGACAAGCAATCATCCTGTGCCCCGGCAAGGATGCATGCCCTTCCTTCATGGCACTTGCAACACACATGTCCAAGATGTTTCTCACGTCTGTGAACGTACACATTTAGGTTTTATATGTGATGTGTAGGGTGGGTGGTACAGTTGTGCAGAATTAGTATTACTGCCTCTTGGAGACAAGAGTTCACGTCCTGAGTTCTCCTTGAATGGAGTTTCCTCGAGCAGTTCATAGACATGCAGGTCAGGTGGACTGACGATGCTAAATTGGCACTAGAGTGTGTGTGTGTGTGTGTGTGTGTGTGTGTGTGTGTGTGTGTGTATGTTGTGGATGGTAGGGGGCACTCCAGCTCCCCAAACCCAACACAGACAGGCTCAGATACCGGTACACAAGTAGTAAAGAGTTTTTATTTGTGGGAAACGCTTCCTCTTTTTATATACAGTATATATAAATAATACAAAGAGTACATGACATGCCCACATTGGGGCTTATCGGGCATATGCACTTTTCAAACCTCGGACATTGGCACCTGATGCAAAGGTTTGATCCCCTCAAGGGGAAGCAAAGGTGTGTACACCTGATGTGCCCCAATTAGGGTGAAAGACGCGTTGTGTACTCTTTGTATTATTTGTAGGTACTATACAGCCTATCTGTGATCTGCTTCTTGCTGACCAACTGCAAGCGTTACCTGGTAAGTGAACACCCAAATATCAGATTGTGATCAGACCTATATTTACAGTATATACTGTATATATATATATATGTGTGTGTAAATATGTATGTAAGCATGAGTCTAGAAAGGATTCAACTCATAAAATTCCCTCAGAATAAGAGCACTGGCAAAGTTAAGATTGCCAGTGACTGAAGACAACCATCTACAGGTGGTGCCATGCCCCGGTATGAAGAATGGTGCCCAGCAATTACCTTCTTTTGAGACCTAAATATGAATGGAGTACGGCAGAGAACTACAGGGTGTAGGTCAGGAGTCTGTCAAACTGGTAACTGGCTCCCTAATCCCCACTGTAATGGACAAGCGGGTGGTCTAACCCTTTAAGAGAGATGTGAGATTCAAGATGGCCTTACCACCTGGGACCTCTAGAGGGAGATCCTAAAGTCACTCCTTACCCTGGAAGTTTTCTGTAAGTCAGCTCCAGAAATGATTTCCTGGCCAGGCCTTTACAGCCCATATGGCCACTGAACTTGGAGTTAGGAGGATTTACTTCAGTTTCTATTGTCTTGTACCTTCTGTTATTAAAATTACTGTAATATTGTATTTGTGTTCTTGGCTTTATTTGGGCTTTATTAAAGTATGCCTTAGTATGTGACAAAATATATGTGTATATGCGGTATATACTGTAGATGAAGGGTTTGTTTGGCCTTCTTCTCTCCTTTATGTGAGTTAGGTAGGCATGGATTCTAGTTGAATACAAGGTACTACATTTTCATGTGGGTGTACTGTATGTATGGTCTCATGTGGGGGTTTGTGCCCCAGCTGTGAGGAGAGACATTGTGTGTTTGTTTCCTGGCTGTAAAACGTGAACCCCAGCAAACGTCTGCGTGTTCATTAAAGGGGCTTCAGACTGGAGACTGGTTCTGCGTCTATCTCTCTCTCTGTCTCCTATTACTAGACAGTAGGTGATGGACAGGACTCAGCACTTCCAAAAGAGACACATAACCATCTAAAAATCGAGAGAGGAGAAGTGGCATACAGCCTAAAAGTGAACAGAGAACCTCCAGTCCACAAGCCTGGCACAGAGCAGGCCACTCTTAACTGAGAGTGCATTTTCAGTCTGCCAACATCCGGACATGCTGCCTGGACAAGTGTTCAACTCCTCCACAACATAAGCCTGCAGAATGCAAATGACTGCCTAGGGGGTCATTACAACTTAATTAAATCACTGAATGAGCCCTCAGTGGATGGCCTTTCTCATGGAGAGCTAAGTGTTCGCATAATTATAGAAAACAGAGAGAACAATACGAGTAAATCTCCACTCAGCACAAGAATGGCTGACCAGCTGCCCCCTCGTGACATCTCGGGGGAGGTGTAGCAGGCCAGCCTTCTGTTTCTTGTCTCAATGACATCACAGTGACAGTGGAGAAATACCAGAGCTCTTGGGTCATCAGCCTCTGCACAGCAGACAGACCCCAGAAGGACATCAGCCAGACACCAGACTTCTTGGGAAACTGAAAGAGCTTGCAAAGTTATTGGATGAGGATGCTCAGAGTGCCATTAACCATATTAAAATCTTAGATAATAAGACTTTTTTAGTGCAATGTTGAGACACCGTCAGGCCCCACAGTCCTGAAATGGAGTAAGCAGGTGAGATTGTGTATGGATGGATATATTATTATTTAGTTCAGCGTGAACAAGTTTGATCTAATTCCTTTCACAGTTTGCAACATCTTGAAATACTAAATGGGATAAAACACAATGCACTTCATTATTAAAGGATTAGTCTATCATTTGGCCTTGTGACTAAGCCAAGGACTGTTAACCACAAGTTACTGATTCAATCACCACCAATGTGTGGAGGCGGCCGGCCAAGTTGCTTTAATTCAATCTTTGTATGACCCTAACGCTGCCAGTCTGCTACCTAACAGTCATGCTGCTTGAAAACTTGCTTTTTTAGCAATAGTGGTAAGATAATATGTACTCTACCCATTTAGTTAGCCCTTACAAAAAAAAAATAAATATCAAGATACCCAAAAACTATTTAGAAATATCTTTCAATATGGTGCAACACACGTGTAGTTCAAATACGCATTTTAAGATTAGATTTAAAATGTTAGGAAACATACAAGGTCTGTATGGAAAGTATCCAGCCATGTAATATGAAAAATAATTACATTTATTGAAGAAGATATGGTACACAAGACAATGACGCCTCATTCCCCTTCAAAATGGGCACCTTGGGTCCTCACCCAGTTCTCCCAGAGTCTCTTCCACTGTTCAGAAAACTCTGCAAAATCCTTTGTTGGAATCGCCATCAACTGCCTCGTCGTATTTTCCTCAATCTCATCGACAGTCTAAAACTCTTCCCTTTCAAAGATGATTTTAGCTTTGGGAAAAGACAGAAGTTGCAGGGCGCCAAATCTTGTCTGTAGGGAGCCATTTTTGAAGTGTTTGTCATACTTTTATTTGTGCTGCACTCATTGCATTGTCCCCAAAAGCCTTCCAAAACATTCGAAAATAGTTTTGGCGAACGAATTTTCAAGCTTAAGGCAAAATTTGATTCAGATTATTTGCTCTCCTCGCTCAGTCATTTTGAATGTGACGTCCACATAGCATCCCACGTCTGTGCTCACTCAACGGCGTCTAGCGCCCCCACTGACTAGTCCAGGGAAGTCATCATTGGTCACGTAAAAGCATTCCAGTCCAGTCTCCTTGGCTCCCAGGTTACATTGGCAAATTGTTCTCGTTATATTAACAATGGCTAAACTTTTTCTGGACAGACCTTATATATTCACTTAATATGTTGCAACAAACAAATTTCCGAATATATTGTGGACTACCAGAATACCCGCGCTTCGCAGCGGAGAAGTAATGTGTTAAAGAAGTTATGAAAAAGAAAAGGAAACATTTTAAAAATAACGTAACATGATTGTCAATGTAATTGTTTTGTCACTGCTATAAGTGTTGCTGTCATATATATATATATATACGCACACACACACACACACACACATATAAACATATATACATATACATATATACGTATACACATATCTACACATTCACATATCTATATATACATACATATACACATCTACATATATACACACATACATACATACACACACACATATATATATATATACATATCCACATATATATATACACATATATATACATATCTACATATATATATATATATATACACATACATACATATATATATCTACATATATATATATACTGTATATAGCAAAATCCTAAACAGCTTGCACGAAGAACTGCTTTTAAAGTTTTATTAAGAAGAAAAGAAAATCTTTTTAAACTGAGGGAAAATATACCAATAACAATCTGTTAAGGATCTCTTTGTATGTCAGTTCAGCACTCCGGTTGTAATATGACCAAGCTGTGCACTGAGATTACTTTTGAGAATGCAACGTATAGTTTTGTCCAGGAGGAAAGCAATGTTGCCTCAAATCAATGGCAACCTTTTGTAGGGTGTGTCCCTGAGACTTATTAATTGTCATCGCGAAGCAGAGCCTTACTGGAAATTTGAGGCATTTCAATTGAAATGGGAGATCAGAGGGTATAACGGTGATGCCAGCAATACATTCAGAGTGTGGCGCTCCTCTGTTTTTTTGTGTAGCTGCCTTCACACAGCTTCTCCGCTGCTTTATAAACGAACGCCATATAAGGCCATCGTTTCTCCTTGCTTCGCGTTTCTGTACTGTTTTATTGTTCGTTTATTACGAATCTTATAGTTATTGTGTAGCTATTCGAGACTTACTTTACTGTTCAGGTACCCATTTCCTTTATTTAATCCAGGCTGTATGCGTTATTTTTTGTTTGTTTATTACGATTATAGATATTTATTGATCCCCTTCTTTAGCTGACTTCCTGCTCATATAAGACGCTCCGTTGTTTTTTTGTGAAACAGCCTTCACACAACTTCTCCGCTGTTTTAGAAACGAACGACATATAAAGCCATCACCTTGTCAATTGTGTAATGTGTTTTTTGAACAGGTTTGATGCATGGAAGTGATCACTCGTACTGCGTTCAGTAAGTTCACGTGAGCTGCTCTCTTGTGTGATGTTGCGATGTCGACGGCTTTATTTAATGTTAGCTAAGACCCGGCACTTAAAAGTTTCTGGCTGCACTCCAGTTGTAATATGATGAAGCTGCGCGAGGTCACTTTTGAGAATGCAAGTATAGTTGTCCAGGAGAAAAGCAATCTTGCCTGAAATCAATGGCATCGTTTTGTAGGGTCTGTCCCTGAGACTTATTACTTGTCATCGCGCAGCAGAGCCTTACTGGAAATTGGAGGCATCTGAATTAAAATGGGAGATCAGAGGGTATAAAGGGGATGTGAGAAATACATTCAGAGTGTGGAGAAACTCTAGAGACAGCATGTGTATTAACTTGTGGATTTTTCTGTGAGTATTTGGTGGCAGTGTGACGAAGTTGCCTCCGCAAGACTGCGTTAGCTGTGGAGCTCAACTCGGAGCGTATTCTTTTCCTACCTTGTCAATTGTGTAATGGGTTTTTTGAACAGGTTTGATGCATGGAAGTGATCACTCGTACTGCGTTCAGTCAGTTCACGTGAGCTGCTCTCTTGTGTGATGTTGCGTTTTCCACGGCTTTATTTAATGTTAACTAAGACCCGGCACTTAAAAGTTTCTCGCTACAGCAATTTTAACTCCGTTACAAAGTGATCCAAAGTCTCGTTTATACCTTGTGTCTTCTCATTAAACTTGTATCTCGCAAATAAAGTATTCAGAGTTTTTCTTCAGCGCTCTTTGGGAGCTCTTCCTTCTTTTCTATGTACTGCGGTCACAGTCAGTTCACATGATTACGTGGGAGGCGTGATAGATAGATAGATAGATAGATAGATAGATAGATAGATAGATAGATAGATAGATAGATAGATAGATAGATAGATAGATACTTTATTAATCCCAAGGGGAAAATCACATGCAGCTCTGCTCCCCCACGGCCATCGAGCTAACGTCCATTACAGTATATGGAGAAAAATAGCTTCCAGTTATGACCATTACGCGTAGAATTTCGAAATGAAACCTGCCCAACTTTTGTAAGTAAGCTGTAAGGAATGAGCCTGCCAAATTTCAGCCTTCTACCTACACGGGAAGCTGGAGAATTAGTGATGAGTGAGTGAGTCAGTGAGGGCTTTGCCTTTTATTAGTATAGATAAGACATACGATGTACTGTGTGACTGATCATTCATGACTTCTCTTTTTATATGGAAAAAAGCTAAACACAGACTTTCAAAAGATTCCCATTTTTATCTAACTCCTTGAAAGTCACTAAAAGTAACGGAGCGGGTCGCTCAACCAACACACATGGGTTTCAATTTACAGTCTTATTACTTACTTGGATGTACTTTGTTAATATGGCATTTATAATTTGACTCTTTCCTGCTGTTATTTGGCGTAGAGCTTATTAAAATTAACTAAACCCCTGGGAGATATCAACTGGATGATCTATTTAATGCCAGGTTAGTATATTTTAAAGATGTATTGCAATATTCAAAAATGAATGGTATCGTGTGTGACAGATAAGGGGCGCTGACTTCTCCTTGAACCCTCGGACCAGACGCCAGACACCAGATAAAAGTCCCAATAATTTTATTTTTACAATAATAAAGTGCACAAAGCACCTCCACCTCCGCTATACTTCAATAATACAATAATACACAATAATAATCACAATCAATACTCAATAATCCTCCACACCTCCCAGCAGCTTCGTCACCCTTCCTCCCAACTCGGTCCAACTCGCTGGGGTTTCCCATAATCCTTTATAGTCCTTGATCTGGAAGTGCTTCTATCCTTCAGTCAATGTGATTTCCCAGCACTTCCTGGTCAGATGAAAATTCCTTCATCTCTTTAGCCCGGACGTATGTCATCTCCTCTGTCCCCGTGACCGGGAATTACTTCCGGGCTATACAGACGATATAAGTTCTTGAGCCTCCCTGCAGCATCCGTGGTCCCCACGGTATCCAACAGGGCTGTGAAGGAAAACTCCAAGGTCCATGGCTGGAATTCGGGGCATCTCCACGTTGCAGGGAGGGCTCCATCTGACAGCTTGGGGGTATTGGCTGGGATAAGTTGCCGGCCATACTCCACACTTGAAATATAACTTCAAAATATTTTGTACAGTATATTATAAAGAGAATTTTAAAATCTACTAGAAACACTTAGATTCTGGTCTTCTAAGAAGTGCCACTCATGAAACACAGCACACCTGGTCACTCTGCCGATGCCACTTTATTTATTTATTTTAATATTTTACTGAATTTATTAAAATCAAACAACATTCCATACAAGCAAGTCGGATATCACTTTAATGTCTCTCACTTCTATCCTCTGTCGCCACGGCTATTTCGTGGTTGTTCTTAATGCCGAGAGCCTGCCAAGTTGTTGTTTTCTCTCTGCATGGCCACAGGACTGTTGTGTTTCTATTGTCGACACAGCTTACCTCGCTTGTTTTCCTGTCAGCAATGCCACGTGCCCACGCCTCTGTTGTTCGAACCCACACAGCGGTTGGTTTCCTGTCAGCCACGGTGTGCCCCCATACCTCCACTTACTGTGAGAAGCACCCAAAATTCGAATTCTGTTGTAACCCAGCTGAATAATTCATGGGTGATGTTAAGCATATCACAACATAAGCTCTCAGCTGAAACCAATATCAAGCTCCAAGGCCCAGTGGTTTGCAAGTTTTTACTTGACAGACAGACAACCCTTAGCATTTTAAATATATACTGTACTAGCATAGCAAAACCCCTATTTGTTATAATGGGCCTAATGGTACAAAGGTACGTCCATTTGTTTCGATTGCATTGTGCATTTATAAACCTCTGATCGGCCAATATGCTAGCCTTTACAGCCATCTTTCTTTGCACTTCTTGTTTTCTCTGTTCCTCAAACGGTTCGGCGACAAAAGCGCAATAGATATATGTGCCCCGACAAAACCGCGACCGACAAATGAGCGCCGACAAACCCGCTAACTGGTTTTCGACAAATGCGCGCCAACAAAATCGCGAGAGAGGCCAAGAGAGTGGGACGCCCTTGCTGCAATTCTTCCTACATATGCAGGGCGTGATCTTAAGGACTATCTGCGTGCCGTGCTGATGGCATGCCGCGTCTCGTAATATTGACTTCTAAAATAAACATTATTATATATGCTTTAAACTAGTAATTCATATTTAATGAAACTTTCGCGATTTTGACGGCGCGTTGTAATCTGCGCTATTTTGTCTATTGCACAAATGTCGGGTCACACCTCAAACATTGCAGATCTCTTGTGGAAACCAGACAGCATTACGTCTGGGAACAGATACTGGACCCTGGACATTTTATTGCTTTATACATACCACTAAATTTAAAATTAAAAACTGCTAACATTTCTGCTAAAGGGGAGCTTCTGAGTGCAAACGTGGACTTACTTTTTCCCTTTGAAAATTACACCCATTCATATTTTTTGTGAATAAATACTTAAAAAGGCAAGATTTCTTTGTATTTTTATTCATGTATATCACCTTTATCTTTAGGCACTGTTTGCATGGATCTACTGTCTGCCTATTCATATATGCTATAAAATTCAACAGTTTCTATGGGGGTATTTACTTTTTCTCACGACTGTAGTATCATTTCTGCAATTGATTTGATATACTTTGTTAATCCCCATGGAGAAACTGCCTTTTTCTGGTCACACACAGGTCAGAGCACAGGGTCAGTCATTGTACAGCACCCCCAAAGCAATTTTCAGCTCAAGGGCCCAACAGGGTGGGATCCCTTCTGGCAGTAATGGGATTTGAACTGCCAACCTTCCAAATACCAGTGCAGATCCTTAGCCACAGAGCCACCACTCCCCCTAATCATAATTATGTTTCAACAAACGTATTCATCCATTCATTTCCCATTCCTACCTTTGTTTGGTCAGTGCAGTGTAGGAACAAAGGACTACCATAATGCAGGAGCCCACCATGCCTGGAACTGCAGACTGCTGAGGGGCATTCCAATGTAATGACTGACTCCTCAGACCCTAATGTATGTTGCGATGACTCTCTCCAACTCTATTAGTTACTCATTAATATTTGCTACCCAGATAAACCCCGAAATGGATTAAACGCCTTTCAGAATGGTGGGCTGTGATATTTCTAGTGTTTATTTTTTCCATTTCTTGTCCCAGATTTGGACTACTACTACTACTGCTATTCATGATCACATAATTTATGCAACATTCCTTAATTTGAGGCCCCTGGAATATTCTTTTTGTTATTCTAAGTGTTAGCAATGGTGGAACTAATATGACCCCGTCTGGCAGTTCCTGTTAAAACTGACAGGCACGTAGATCACTTATGCTTTTGTTTAACAGGCTTTGCAATTTAGAAAGTACAGATGAATAAAGGTAATTGAAGCCACATGCGCTAATTGGCCTAAACTAATAAGTGGTTGCTTACGAGATCAGAGACAGATGAGAGATTTTCAGGGCCGTTCCTGCACATTCCTCAGGGAGAGAAGCCCATTGATTTCAAGTGTCACTTGAATGGCTGGAGCTCAGGGAAGGCCGAGGCGGATTTGCTGCTCGGAGGCCTCTTCTCTTTGCCTTTTTTTTTTTTTTTTTCTGCTTCATGTAAGCAGACATGCCTGCAGCTGGCAGCGGCTCCTGCGTGTCACCCTGCGAGCAGACAAAGGCTTTGCTGGCTGTGCTTTTAATTTTGCCTTCATGTGATAATTAATCATTTCGCCTCTCATTCAGAATGGCGTTTTTCAAAGGCAATCAAAGCCTCAGCGACTCTTTATGAGTGTGTGTGTGTGTGTTTTGTTTTTCTTCTCCCCCTTTGGGAAAACCGTGCCAGAGCAGAGACAGGCTGACGAACCACAGGATCGCCAGCACAGGCCTGTTTGACAAGAAACATGGATGCCTGACCTGATGCAGGAGCAGTTAGAAGTTTAGTGTAGGGGGCTTTCATTCAGAATATTAAATGGTCCATTCATCCAGCATTGTTTTATACAGAAAACAATGGCAAGTGGTGCTTTGCAAAGCAACTAAAATAACCAAGGTGACTTAACCCCCAGAATTTCAGCTTGGGGTGCGGCCTTCAGTCTTAAAATGGGAAGCTGAATACACGACATGAAGCTAGAGACATGCTAGTGGTACCAGTCAAGCTGCCTCAAAGGTAGTTGTCTAACTTCTTTCAGTTTCAGACTGGTGCTTTAACAAACCACTTTCAGTGTCTGTGAATCTGTGTGTCCATCTTGGTGCGATGACAGTGTGATATGCCATTTGGTATGGGATTTGTAAATGCAGTGGTGAAGTTATATGTTATATGTTGAAATGAAAAATGCAATGCATTTTATTACTACATGCATTACAAAATACATTCTAATAGATGGCACACTGCAAGTATTAATGCTGGATAGTCCAACAGAAAGTAACTGCCATACAGACAGAAATCAACCTATCTACATTCATAAAAGAACAAGTGTCTGTCTATCTGTGTTTCTGTCCAGTTGCTAGGGTTAGGATGAAAAATTTAGAAACAGGCAAAACATTTAAAAGAATTGTAAAAAGAAATCAGAAAAAAACAGAAAATATGAAATAAGGGTCTGAAAACAAGAAAAATAATCGGCCTATTCTGTTGTCTAATATTATACGCCGCAACAGCATCGTGATAGCAATGCTCTTGAACTACCTTAGGGACTTGTGAACGAGGTTTATTTTTAGTTAATATCTAATACTCTTTTACAATTTACTACAAGTATATATATATATACTGTATATATATATACAGTATATATATATATATTGTTGGAGATGGCTGGGGTGATGACCCGGCCGGGATGCCCAGGAAGACCAGAAGAGGGCTTACGCTCACCTCAGACCATGTGGGGGCAACCACCCAGGTTCCTTTGGGGACCACGGGTACAGAGCTTTGAAGCTCTACACTCCAGGGGCCTGTGGTTACTGCCAGGGGGCGCCCTTATGCCTTGGGAGCCCTGGACCTCGGCACTTCCGCCACACCCAGAAGTGCCGGGGGGAAGACAAGCAGGGACACCTGGAGTGCTTCCGGGTACGCAGCTGGTACTTCTGCCACACTGGGGAAGATTGCCGGGAAGCACCTGGAGCACATCCGGGTAACTATAAAAGGGGCCACTTCCCTGGTCTGGATTTGCCTGGGTTTGCCTCAGATGGTCTGCATTAGAAAGAGAAAAAGGGTCAGTGCACACTGCCACTCCCTGGTCTGGCGTGAGATTACCATCTTTCAAGTCCATTAGTGGCCTCCCATGCGCATGTGCTCACAATATACTGTAGGACGAGATCAGGTATTCCGGTGGGAAGCCAGAGCAGACCGTTGGATTGATTGGCCAGCTGGACAAAAAGATAACTTTGTGCCCAGCAGAAGCTGAGAATCAGGACCTGTTCCATCCCCCATACTCCAGGTGGCAGTGGTCCTCGTATGGTAGCCCAGACGGGACACCCGCCAGTGTGCTTGGGAGTTTAAGTCTGGAAGTGCAGTCCTGTCAGGGTCCTTGGGTGCCAAGAGAGGGCGCTGTCAGGGGAGGACCTCCTTACTTTTTTACGGCCTGGAAGTGCTTCCAAGGAACAGCGCTCAACAGGACGAAAAGAGGAGGAAGAATTTGTTAATTTTTGTGTATTGTGCAACTGGTCTTGGAAAGGTGATTGTGGAAAAATGGCAAGAATAAATTAATGTCTTGTTATTTTATTCTAAAAGTTTGTCTGGTATTACTGTGTCTTGGGTTTGGGGCTTGCTGGTAACCGAGACCCTTGGTGGTTGATATATATATACATATATATCTATATATATATATATATATGCATAGTTCTGATTACAATCTGATATATGGGTGGGGTGGTTACCTACCGGGTAGTAGTACCTTCTGAGGTTTGATCCCCGCAAGGGCAAACAAAAGTACGTACACCTGATGAGCCCCAAATATGGTGAAATGTGTCGTGTACTTTTTATATTATTTGACAGGTACTATTTAACATATATATATATAGTATAGTATATATATGTGTGTGTGTGTGAGTGTGTGATTGTGTGTGATACAGCATTTACCAAATAATACAAAGAGAAAACAATGCGTGTTTTGCTCTATGCTCTATTTGGGGTTCAAGCCTTGGATGATGTCTCTGATGCTGAGCCACAGCAGCTGGTTTGATTATTTGGTAGGGTGAAGATCGGAGTATTACATTCTTTTTTTTAAGTCTGAATCACCTCTGACCATTAGGTGGTTACATACCAGGTAACTGAGAGGTCAAGACGAATGTTTGCTGACTGGCCGACCAACCACAAGTGTTACCTGATAGGTAATAAACTGATTGGTAGGTAGGGATAAACTAATGGGAAGGCTTATCCCCCCTCCTATGAAGTGGTGCTAAAATCAACAGGTAAATCTACAAAACCCTCTTAATGAAGTGGTGCTCAAAATAATGGGAGAATGAACATTAGTCAGAAATTACATGTGACATTAATTGATTGGATAAGGTGATAAAGTCCTGCATATTAAGAGTCAGATGGCGTGAAGTATTAGATGAGGTAATGGTAATAGAAACGTATAAAAGCAGATGAATTGTTTAATTGATTGGTTACTCCATGGCATTTGTGCATAATGTTGTGCAAATAAACATTTTGCATTCTCATCTGGACTTCCGTGACTGCCTTCTTTGAAGATGGAGGAAAGTTTTTCCCACGACAATAGCTGTAATACTAATGACTGAGCAGTGGGCAATGAATGAGTGAAAATGATATATTGACACACACATTGGGAAACCAAAGCCCCGACATGACTAGTCTAGAGTGGATAAACCAGGCCAATGTGGCAGCAACCACCTAGCAAAATACTTTGACTATGAGTGGTCAGTTCAACAAGCGATGCAGTGAGGATGTGGAGAAAATGGGCAGCTTTAGCCAAAGAAGAAAAGGCTGCTATAAGTGAAAGGGATCGGGTGTGTATTATTATACCAGAACAAATTGACAACTTATGTATTAAATAAAACAGTTGAGGTCCACATTGATTAGATTTCAATAAGATTTAGATTTCATAGATTTCAATCCATCTTAGACAGATAGCACCACATATCAACAATAAAGGACGTGCCAATTCAAAATTAATATTCAGTCCCTAACAGCCAAGTCTGCTAGATCTGCTAAAGTTTTGACGGAAGCATGTCTGGGGTAGGTGGCGGATCCGGTGGGTGCAGGATCAGATTTCATGAGTATAGGTGTGTGCAGGAGGAAGGTCATGCGGCTGTGGAGTGCTTAGGGGGGGATATGGCTGATTGCTCGTTCACATGCGCAAGTGCAATCAGCACAGCCATCGCTCATTAGTACTCCATGGATCATTGGGCGCACCTCCAGTCACAAAGCGTATGAAGGATCTGAGTAGGAAAGGAAATGAGAGGAAGAAAAAATCAGATCAGGTGTTCAAGTCCATGTGGGTGGAAGGAAATGAAGTGGTAGGGGATGCTCCACAGTGGAGTGAGGGGAAGATCAGACTTACTAAATGGATGGAGCAGGGTGGATTGAGGGCTACAGTGGTCTTGCTGGACTGACGGAGGGTGACAAGAGGATGGGCTCCATGTATGTCCAAGTGGACACTGAAGGAGATGGCTGGGATGGGAGCCAGAGGTAGAAAGAATGAGAGGACTGGAGACCAGAGGGAAGAGCTGATTCTGGCTGTGACTTTATCTTTGGTTTTAGTTATTTATTGACCATACATATTTATTTTGCACTTCCTCACTGCACTGTTGTTTTATGGATTATTTAATGTGCCACGCTTGTTGGACACTGCTTGATTGTTGTGAATAAAGTAGCACTATGCACTTTTTTGCACCATTAACTTCTTGTTGAGTCCTCACTTGCTCTAAGCCATTCTCATTTATGTCTATTGACGTTTTGGGAGACGTAAGATGCCCATGGCTGTGGGTGCCCAGGCCATGACAAAGCCTTACCCACAAGCAATTAATAAAACTCCTGGTAGTAGTAATTACAAAGGTGTGCACATTACAGAGAGCAAGACGACATCAGGAAAAACCTTTTGGTCAAATAGTAAGCAGGAAATGTTGCTGCCCAAACATTAAGAACAAACATCAAAAAGCCATTGATTTCTGCCCTCTAAAAATTATCCTGGGTGCTATTTGTGTTTTAAACAATCCGGTTTGTATCAGCATCTTTGTCACTGAGGTGCTCCAAGGAGTGCCATGTGAGGTCTTTTCTTACCTCAGCTAATGAGTCATCCCTCGGCTGAGGTGGTCTTGTTGCCTTTGCGCTAAATGGTACTGAGCTGGTCTAGCAGACATATTAAGAGACAATGACGCTGTGTGCCAATATACTGTGCCAATGACCGACGTCCTGTACGGTGAAAAGATAACTGATAAGTACAGTCATGTGAAAAAGAAAGGACGCCTAATAGAAATAGTCGATGTTTTCAACATATTTGAACAGGCAATCAGACAAGTCTGCCAAGCAATGGCTCAAAAAAAAGAAATGGAGGTTTATGGACTGGCCTAGTGAAACCACTGATTTGGATCCCATTGAAATATTCCTAGGAATTTGAAATGTGCAGCATATGCAAGAAAACCGATGAACATCTTGCAACTAAAGGAGTGGGCAACAATGTCACTAAGTCAAGGTCCTAAACTGATGAGCAGTTATGCAAAACACCTACGAGAAGTCACATCTACTAAAGGGAGGCAATGCCAGCCTCCGAGGCCAAAGGTGGACAAGCTTTTTCACAAGTAGATCATTACATCTATTGATATTTTTTGTTTAATGAACGATTGTGTTTCTATCTAAGTATATCATTTTTATCTGCAGGCACTGTCTGCATGGAGATCTACTCTTTGGCTGTTCAAATATGTTGGAAAAGTCAAGTTTCCATGGGGTGTACATACTTTTTCACACGAATGCATATGTAATTCTAATCACTTTACATTTAGAAAATGCCCACACTTTGTTAACTTGTTTATTTTTAATTCTTGTTATATACAGCATGTATTTGTTCCTTATTGGCATACTTAAGATTATTAACCATCCTTGGACTCATCCTGAATGTGGATGATTCTGCATACAGAAGGGAAACTGAGCAGCTGGCCCTTTTGGTGTGCTGAGAACAATCTAGAGCTAAACACGGTCAAAGCTGTGGAGATGGCAGTGGATTTCAGGAGACCACCCAAACCAAAAAAAATTGCTTCCTGTCTTCATTCTTAACAATAAACTGCCAGTTGCGGAAATCTTAACATTTCTGGGTTCTGTAATCTCCCGGGACTTGGCATGGAAGACCAGTAAAGACTCCATGATAAATAAAGGCACAGCAGAAGATGTACTTCTTGAAACATTTGAGGGAGTTCAATCTGCCACAGGAGCCGCTGATTCAGTTCTGCACAGCAATTATTTAGTCTGTTCTGTTCTCAGCTCATCCATCACAGTGTGGTTTGGATCAGCAACTAAACAAGACAAGCACAGGCAACACAGAATAGTCAGGTCTGCTGAAAAGATCATTGGCATCAGTCTGCCACCATACAGGACTTGCACTATTTCAGAGTCATGAAGCGGGCAGGAAAAATCATCGCCAACCCCTCACCTCCAGAACACAACCTTTTTGAACATCTCCAATCTACCAGGCATTAAAGAATGAACTACTCTGAACCAAGCAGATATAAGAAGGGTTTCTTTCTATGGGCTATCAAGATCACAAATGTTAATTTGGTTGTCCTTACTCAGACTGGGCACCCCCACCATAATACCTCATTATATTCTTACATATAGTTAATGTGTATTTATTTTAGTATTTCCTGCACTTTATATGCGTAGGCTTGCATTGTATGTTTCGTATTTATCACAGGTGAGTCCTTTTCAGTTGTGTGTATGTCTGATATACCTGGAGAGTCAGCAAAAAACTGCAGTCAGACTCCTTGTATGCGTGCGTACTTGGACAATAAATGTGATTCTGATTCTTCTTATATGTGTGTCTGTGCCTTTTTAATCTTCTGACCTGATGTTGCCTTCAGGATTAATAAAATATCTATCTATCTATCTATCTATCTATCTATCTATCTATCTATCTATCTATCTATCTATCTATCTATCTATCATATAGTGCCTTTCTATCTATCTATCTATCTATCTATCTATCTATCTATCTATCTATCTATCTATCTATCTATCTATCTATCTATCTATCTATCATATAGTGCCTTTCTATCTATCTATCTATCTATCTATCTATCTATCTATCTATCTATCTATCTATCTATCATATAGTGCCTTTCTATCTATCTATCATATAGTGCCTTTCTATCTATCTATCTATCTATCTATCTATCTATCTATCTATCTATCTATCTATCTATCATATAGTGCCTTTCTATCTATCGATCTATTGTGATGGATAGCCGGCTTCATATTCCGGCCCTCAACCCCAGGCCGCCAGGAGTAGCTCTCCCAACACCGTGGACGGTCCCCAAATTCCAGCAGGGCCTCATGGACTATGTAGCTTTTGTGCACAGCCCTGGTGGATATCTTGGAGACCACTTGGAGTCGCTGTCGGGAGGCCAGTGGACTCATTTATGCCCTATGACCCAGAAGTTCGTCACAGGAGGAGCGACGGGCTTCTGGGGTGAAGAAAAATACTATTTACCCTGGCCCGGAAGGAATAAGGACTTGTGGACTGTTGGGCAGGAACACTCCCGGGACAGGGAGTATAAAAGGACTGTGGGAGCTCCCAGACGACGAGCTGAGCTGGGTAGTAGGAGGGCAACGTGTCTGGGAGTGGAGGATTGTTGATTATTGATTTATTATTGTGTGTATTTGGTTTATGAGTAGTGTGGAGTGGAGGATGCTTGGTGCACATAATTATTATAATAAAACAAAGAATTATTGCACTTTTACCAGGTGTCTGGCGTGGTACCTGAGGGTTCAAGGGAGCGATAGCGCCCCCTATTGTCACACTATCTATATCTATCTATCTATCTATCATATAGTGCCTTTCATATCTGTGCCAAGAAAACATTCCTCACTCCAGTATCCCCCCCCCCCACCAGCCTGGACCCCTGGCACAAGACAGGTTGAAAACATGGATTCATGCTGTTGGTGCCAAATTCCAGCCCTACCATTTGTGTCCCTCAGTAGAAGTTAAGCTTCATCAGACCAGGCTGTCTTCAAATATCCACCATTGGTGTCCCTATGACCACTGTAGTCTTGGCTTTCTGTTCTTGGCTGACGGGAATAGAACTTGACGTGGTCTTTTGCTGTTGTAGCCCATCTGCCTCAAGGATCGATGTGTTGTGCATTCTGAAATGCTTCTTTTCTGGGTATTTGACTTACCGTAGCCTTTCTGTCAGCTTGAACCAGCCTGGCCATTCTCCTCGGACCTTTCTCATCAGCCGGTGTTTCCGTCCACAGACCTGCTGATGTTTTTTTGTTTTTTGCGCCATTCTGAGTAAACTGTAGAGACTGCTTTGTGTGAAAATCCCAGGAGATCTGCAGTTCCAGAAACACTCAAATCAGCCCGTCTGGCGGCAACAATAATGCCAGGGCTAAAATCACATTCTGGTGTTTGATGTGAACATGAACTGACACTCCTGACCTGTATCTGTGTGATTGTATGTGTTGCGCTGCTGCCACATGATTGGCTAATTAGATAACTGCATGGATAAGCAGCTGTACAGGTGTTTGTAATAATTTGCTCATTGAGTGTTGACCCGTCCATCTGTTTGACTGAACCCCTGGTGGTATCGCACCGTACATATGGGTGCTAGTCTACTGTTGTAGAGTCCCTCTGGTTTGTATGAACATCTACTACCACTAATACTCCCAGTCCATTTTGCTGGATACTAACACCAGGATATTAACACCACCCATTACAGTGTAGAATGGCCACTCTCTGCTAATTGGTGCCCAGATTAGTATGCAGCTAGCAGTCCTGTTACGTGAAGAATTCAAAGGCAGTTAATCCACTGCTGGCACCAACGCACATTCTTATAGCTGATTGGACAAGCAAACAAAAACCAGTTCATTTATGTGGACCATTTACCCGTCACCAGTATGTTATGTGCTTCTTGATTTCTGAACCTTACCTCAGCATACCTCAAGGACTGGACTGATGGTGACCCCTTTGCCATCAGATGTCTGCTCATTTGCTCCTGTTAAACTGTAGCATATTAAAAGTCACACGAGGACTTGTTCAAAGGTGCCCAGCCGTAACAGCTACTCTGCAGGGATGATTAATGGCCACACGTCTCTGCAGTTGCCTATTAAATGCGTCTTTTTTAATAGGCTCCTCCCCCTGAATTGATTTTAATCAATTTGATGATTTATCTGCCTGCACTTTCAGAAAGATATAATTAGTGTGAGTGTGGGCAAGAGCGAGGTACAAGTTCAAAATTGCCTAAATTAAGTGATGGTATTTATGGCATCTGACTTGAACCCTCAACAAAGAGAAGGTGGTGAAAATGAATGTGCAAAACATCCCGCCAGACATGCTAGCTGCTAGAAGCTGCGTTCTGTTTATCTGCAGGGTTCGGATTCATTTAATTCTTTTGATTTTTTTTTTTTCATTTGGCTGAGCCAGTACTGCAATGCTTTTACATTTCTGACTTCACAAGCAGATAAGCGTGAGACGGAATATGCCACCCGCTGAGCTTCTGCATGGGAGGAGCACAGGAAAAGCCATGGGATATAAGAGAGCCATAGCAGCGCGTCCTTAAACGTACGAGAGACACATCTGGGCTTGGGTTCATCAGGCAAAAAGTGAAGGAAACACCACGTTGCAATTACGTAATAAAAAAATAATACGCACACGCGCAACAAGAAAGAGAAAAGCAGAGATTTGAAGCCCCAGGTCCTTAAATGTGCCTCATTGCTGACTGTAGCCTCTGAAATTATTGGTGGTTTAGTTATTATTGGATCATTTGGCTAATGTTTACCTGAGCTTTCAATCACAATCACAGTATTTATCTTTCCCCCTCTTCTAATTTTGCCTAAATCCATGTTACAGTGCCTCCCCCGCGCTCCTCATAATGTTTGGGCCTCGATTGACCCCTCGGCTCCACAGTTTCAAATTACAAATCAAACAATTCAGACATCGTCATTAACATGAAACATTGCAGAATTTCATTTAAGGGGATTTGCATACAATTCGGTCACACATTTCCCACGCGGTCGCCCCATTTCAAGGCACCATAATGTCTGGGACACAGCAATGGCAGGTCTATTAATGCCATCACATTTCGGACTTTGTCAAATATCCCTGCTTGAAGTCTACGATTCATAAACATCTCCAGGTGCTGAGGATCTGCTCTGGTGATGCTCTGCCAAACCTCCTGCTTGTTTTGGGGGCTTTCTTCATATGGAAGGCCTGCTCAGTTGGATTTAAATCAGGTGTCAGCTGTCACAATGGCCGTAGTAAGACCCCACCACTGGGCTGCCAAGTAGCCATTATGTCCAGTATGTATACTAGCTGTTGTGCTCTTTGGCTCCTTCTTGTGCCTCACCCTTGTGGCTGGTTTGTGATTGTGACCATTTTTAGCTTTATGATTTTCTTGTTTTGACCTTTTTATCTTGATGATAGGATTTTGTATTTGTGGACTTTAGCTTTGTGTAAATTTAGGTAGATAGATATCTTTATATATAATGCGCTGTTCATTTGCCTGTCCAGGATTTTAAATCACCTGTAGCTCGCAAACCATTTGACCTACTGACCTGAAGTTTAGTCCACATACAGTATACTACATGACATCGACTGTCAGGGTGATGATTGACCTCCAAGGTTATTCCTCTTTTTATTTTTATTTTATTTTATTGTAGAATCAACTCTGGGAAACGGGGAACAGGGCGGCCATGTGGCGCATGCGTATGGGCGCCGTTCTCATCCCTACCACCTTCGCCGTCACTTCCCCTTCCGCTTCATATCTTAAATCATTCTTGAGGCAGATTGAAGACTTGAGTGCCAGCTTAAGTGAAAAATTAAAGAAAACGTACAAAGTAATTGCAACACAAACACTGACTTAATCAGTTTTAGTGCGAAAAGATGCCGACAAAAGAAGAGAAGCAGCGGACCACTAGTGTGGAGAAGAAAAGAAGAGCTGCTCAGGAAGCAGCAAGCGCATCAACCTCTGAGCAAACGAATGGTAAACGTACAGAGAAAGAGGATGAGAACCAGGAATGATCAAGTCAAGGGTATTCACTGCACGTTATCCTGCAGTGCGCTGTTACTGGTATAATATAATACATGGTACTAACATCTATAAGGATACAAAGTTGACATGGCTTGTGTACTCCTCTGTGAGTGAACACCAGAAGAAAATAAAAATAATCCTAAATAATGAGTAACAGAATGCTGGTATTGATAAAGTGGTTCCCCATAACAAAGAGTGAGCAGAACTGAAGGCATTCATAATGATCAGCTTGTGTTTTTGTAGCTACTGAGACCAGATGATACTTCCAAACCAGCCAGGAGCATTCTAACATAACTAGCTAGTCAGGATCACAGAACCGCGTGTTGCACCCTCTTATGTCCTAGAGGGCACAACGCCAGCAAGTCTTTCTTCAAAGAGTCCGGTGGCATCTGCCAAATGTTTAGTGGGTGATAGATGTGATGGCTTGTCATCCTCAGAACTCCAGCCTGATGGATTACTGGCTTTTCAAAGGGAAGTCATGAAGTGTCTGTGCTGGCACTTCATTCATTTTAGACCTCACCAGATCTTATCTGGACTTGACCTGCTGGCTCCTATGTTGACCTGCAGGTGTTGTTGAGGTCTTGGCTCTTCGGCATCAGTCCCTACCTACTTCAGAGCTTCTCAGTGATTTTTCAGGATAGATAGATAGATAGATAGATAGATAGATAGATAGATAGATAGATAGATAGATAGATAGATAGATAGATAGATAGATAGATAGATAGTGTGAATGGGGCCCGGACACAGACAGACGGATATCGTTTGTTCCATCACACACATGTTTATTTGCAACTACTTACAAGTTTAAAGTGCACACAAACCCAGTGCCTCCAGCACCGATCCCCCAAAGTCCAGGCCTCTCACAGTCCTTTAAGCCTTTCTTCGGGCCGCCTCCAGTCCTCTCTCCAGCTCCGTCCTCTTCCACCCGACTTCCACTCTCGAATGAAGGGAGGCGGCCTCTTTTATCACACCCTGAATGGGCTCCAGCTGCTTCCCGGCATTGCTCCGCAGACACGCCCCAGTGTGGCGGAAGTGCTGGGCTCCAGGTTTCTTCAGGCAACGGGGCACCGCTTGGCGGTGGCCACGGGCCGCTAAAGGGTTGGGCTTCCAAGCCCCTTACCCGAGACCACCAACAAAACCAAGGCGGTCGCCCCCTCGGGGTCGGGAGGAGGCACCAGCCCTCCTCTGATCCGCTCGTGCGTCCCGGCTAGGCTCCACCCCCAGCCGCCTGTGACAATAGATAGATAGATAGATAGGAAAGGCACTATATAATAGATAGATAGATAGATAGATAGATAGATAGATAGATAGATAGATAGATAGATAGATTGCTCCCCATGGAAATTTAGATTTTACATAAGTTTTAGAACTATTGAAATATTATAACAAACAACAACAACCACCATCCTCCTCAAAGACATATAAGAATTACTGGGCCGGTGACAGAAGAGCAGTCCCAGTCACAGCGAGGCATCATAAAGGCGTACTGAGGGAGTTGATTCTTTCCCCTCTTTTTCATTCTACTTATTTTTATTCATTTATTAATTTCTCTGTTTACTTATTTTTTACTAGTTTAAAGTTTTACTCTGTTGGCCTAGCTCTCTTTCTCATGGGTGGGAGTTGATTTGTTTTGAACCTAGTTTTGTTAAACTTGACTTGCTTATATGGAATATTATTTGATTTTAATAAAATCAACAAAATGCTTTAAAAAATAAATAAATAGAGACATATTGCTGTAGACGTAGCCTCCACTAAAAGATATTCTTTCACAAACTCTCTTCTACTTTCATGGCTGTTGTTGCGATGTGGCTGCTCTCTCATGCACATGTAAACCATCATGTTAAAGACTTGATGCAGAACACTCCATTTTTCACATTATGTATCTCTCAGTTTTCCAGCACAGAATTAATTTTTTTCAAGGTTCACTGAATTAGAGTTTGTCCTGGGAAGTCTTTTGTCAGACATCCAAATGACTTCTTTTGTCCCTCAAGTGCACAGAGATCTCCAGGTTTATGTGTATGAATTGCTCATCAGAATTTTACTCTGTGAGGGTCCGGAGTAGTAAAGGTCTGTCTGAGCCAAAGTGTGAATCTGAGTGGGCAGTTGCCACTAATGGGGTCAGTAAGTAGCCAGTGACAGAACACAACACAGGCAGAAGGAGAGGCTCCAGCTAATATTTAAGGGTCTTAAAAGTGCTGATTATATAATTATTTTTCATAGTCATTGATAATTAAAGAAGACCCTTGCCATTCGTCTGCCAGCTGGGGTCATGTGAGTGTTGTCACATCAGACATATGCCGCATTCAAGTGCAAGTTTCACATCAGCCTTCAAAGTGGGAGCTCATACTGAGTCAATGCTACCCCAAGTAGCCAAAATGTGACACAACACTGACCTTATACAATATCTCTATCAATAATATAAAATAAGGGGCAACTTTTGTGGTCAAATTATTAATTGCTATATTTTTTAATGTGTTTTGTCTTCATGAAAAATGATAGCAAACCTTTAATTACTTCTGGTGCACTTTATGCATCGGATGTAATTACAACTTTATTTGTCCTGGCAGGAATTTGAATTTTTACAGAAACTTAATAAATAAACGATATTATTATATTATGATAAACAAGAAACGTCTGTCAAATACTCACCCGAATGATTAAATAGAAAGAAAACTACAACAGAAAGAAAACGTCTGAGGTGGCAGTCCCGGACCCAGTGAGACATTATACAGGCGTATTGTTATTGGCATAAAGGACGCCCCCGCAGCTTTACCTGACACAGTCCTGCTGAAGATCTCGTTGGCTGAAAGTCCTCATGTCGGTGTGTCAGGGAGAGGATGTGCAGCATTGTTCATAATGGCACTCCGTTTTGTTTTAATTCTCTCCTTTGCTACGACCTCCAGGGGGTCCAGAGTGTGTTCTAAAATTGAGCCTATCCTAAATAAAATTTAGCTTGTTGACTTGGTGGCCCTCTCTTGAGTTGATGAATTGCAGAAGATGTGAAGAATGTCACTTCCAACATTAAAAGAATGCAGTCTGCTAAAGAAAAAGAGCCTGCTCTGCCCTTTCTTATATAGCTCCTCTGTGTTACGAGACCAGTCCAACCTGTCATTAACGTGGACCCGCAAGGACTTGTAGCTGTGCATCACCTCTACATCCTCTCTCTGAATAGTGACTGGACACAGTGGCTCATTGGTGTGGAGAAAGCCAATAACCAGTTCCTTGGTTTTGTTGATGTTAAGTTCCAGACCATTCTCAAACGTCACCTGACTCCTATACTCGGTCTCATCCCCCTTATCAATACACCCCATATGTGCAGAGTCACCTGAAAATGTCTGCCAGTGTCATGACCTGCTATTATATTTCTAGTCTGAGGTGTACAGAGTGAAGAGAACAGGAGAGAGGCCTGTTCCTGTTCCAGTGTTGCTCACACAGTCCTTGAGCCTCACAAACTGCGGTCTGCCTGACAGATAGTCCATTATGAGGACACCACAGGCTCATCCATCTGCATATCTCTTAGTTTACCCCATAACAGCATGGCTGAATGGTACTGAACGCACTTTAGAAAGCAAAAAACAGAATCTAGGGTGGCACGGTGGCGCAGTGGTAGCGCTGCTGCTTCCCGGGTTCTCCATGTGTGGAGTTTGCATGTTCTCCCCTTGTCTGCGTGGGTTTCCTCCCACAGTCCAAACACATGCAGGTTAGGTGCATTGACGATCCTAAGTTGTCCCTACTGTGTGCTTGGTGTGTGGGTGCCCTGAGGTGCCTGCCTTGTGCCCTGTGTTGGCTGGGATTGGCTCCAGCAGACCCCCATGACCCTGTGTTAGGATATAGCGGGGTCGGATAATGGATGGATGGAAAACAGAATCTTCACAGTGCTGCCATCTTTGTCCAGCTGACAATAAGCCTTGTGGAGCAGAGAGATACTTACATCCTTCACTCCAGTCTTTGTCCGACAGGCAAACTGCAGTGGGGTCCAGGTGGTCTCCTAAAGTGCAGGACCAGCCTCTCTAAGGTGTTCAAGTGTGGGACGTAAGGGCCACTGGTCAGTGAAGGTCAGTGAAGTGGCTCCTGCCTTCTTCGGAACAGAATCAACACAATTCCCTTTACTTTGCTGTTTTTCTTTCGTAGTATTTCTTTCTTGACTTTATCTTAATCTAGCCTGTGACTTTGAACTTGATTGTTTTTTGAAATTGCATTTTTGCCATTTTGGACATTTTCTAATGTTTTGAAATTCTACACATATTTTTATGAATTAAAATGTATTTTTCCATGGTTTCAATTTTCCCATTAGGGTAAAACATAACAGTGCGAAACTAGAGCCCCAGCATCTTTAGGTAAAAGGCAAGAACCACCGCTGGACATGGCGTCAATTAACGAGAGTACTCAAGGAGAGACACACTGAGCTGAGACACGTGGAGAACACACAAACATCATACAGACAACTCACAGGCCAACAAGATCTGAGCCTGGGCCCCTAAAATAATATGGCAGCAGTGCTAACCAGAATGAGGCACAGAGCCTGAGCCATGAGGGAGCAAGCAGACCTGGGCATGACCCGAGCACCACAAAAGCACAGCAGACATCCATCTTGTGCCAACAGGGCTGGTGTTAATGGGGACCTGAACAGCATTTCCTCATGTGTTCCACTCCACTGCCAAATTAGGCCTGGCGAAAACAAAGGCCCACCAGGAGGTCTCCTTGAGGCCTGTTGGCTTGCTCTGTGAGTTACTGAGGCAATCATTTGGAAATCCCGCATTCCAGAGCAGGTCACTTGTTGATACCCGGCTCCCAGTTTGACAGCATGTCTCAGCCAGTGCTGCCTGCTGCTACTCAGGCGGCCTTGCCAAGCCTGCCACAGCCGTCACGGCATCAAACCAATTGAACGGAGCTAAGGGGGATGGTGGTGGTGGTGGTGGGGGGGTGGCACACACCTCTCTAAATATGAGCAGCTGAAACATAAACAGTTCAAGCCAGCAGAGCGCCTGCATCTAATATCTGCCTTCGGCTGAGCGCTTACCCTTTGACCCCTGCTGCAAACACTCCACTGACGCCAAGCTTTGGTTGCCGGATAGAAACTGGCTGTGAGGAGCCTGTGGAAAGTAGTCTGGCTGAGAAGTAGCCATTAGGAATGAGAAGGAAATGAAATGCACTGCCCACCAGAGTTCTCTAGAGCCTGGAACGAGGAGAGTAATGTGCGGAAAGGGCTACGTGACCCATCGTGAATGAGTACCCACATAGTAAGGAGCTCTCAGGCCTTCCATTTGGGATATGGACATTGGAAGATCTGCCCCTCCAGAGAGGGGGAGGGAGAAGTGCTCTCCTAGACGGCAGCCTCCTGCACTCTTAGCTCTATCTGAGCCGAGGCGCCAATCACATGCAAACACCTAGCGACATTAATACGGGTGCACAGCCGTGCTGCAGTCGAGCTGAACAACATTTCTGGAATTCAATGTTCCCTGCCGCCTTGAAAAAAAGAGGAACGCCAGTTGAGAAGTAACCCCACCAAGACCACCACCTAAGACTAGAGACAGACAGGGATTTTGTGCTGCCATAACGAGCCACTCCTAAACTTCTCTTTGCATTTGAGGCGCAGACCTGGTGAAGTGCAGACACACCGGGCCCAGGATTATCAAAGGCACTGGTAGAGTCAGGTCTCCAGCTCGTTCATTCGCTCACTTGCTCGCTCGCTCGAGGTCGATGCCTGCCTACATCTGGGGAGCAGCTTGAACGGCAGCATGACATCAGCCTTTGATTAATTCCATGAATCCACACCCTACCATTCCAGAAAGAGTCTGATTATTATCCAATTAAGGAGAGAAAACATAACAGCTGTGGAATTGGAGGCCAGCGAGATCCAACACCTCGTGTTTGCTACAGAAGCCGAGACACGACGCACAATAGAAGTTTTTATTGTTTTCTTGAGATAACGGAATGATATTGTTGAGAACGTCTAATATCATTTGATTTTTTTTTTTTACTGTTTTCTTGAGACAACAGAATCATTTTTTCGAGATCTTGAGAAAACAGATTTTCCTCTAACATTGGAAAAAAATTCTCAAGATCTTGAAAAATGTATTTTCGAAAACGAAATGTATTCCAAAGCCTGTATTCTTGGATACCTTATGATGACTGCATTGAGGGTTACTAAAGATCTTGCGTATGAAGTACAAGTTAGTCCAAGTAGCAATCTGCCATGCCAAAGAAAGACGACACCTCAGCTACAGATGAAGACCCTGGAATCATGCAGATTGCATCAAGTTAGGACCAAGAAGGAAGGCGCATGAGACTCTGAAGAAGTGAACCGAATAATATTTTGTATATGGACAGATATGATAAACTCACATTAACAGATTAGATCTCTGTAGTGATATTATGCCCACGTTAGCCATTACATTTTGTCACAAAGCAAAGTAAAGCAGACATCAAATCATTCCAAACTGACTCACATTTGTGTACATATCACACTCATTTTCATCAGTTGGCATCATTGTTCTCATCAGTTATTGTCACGAGTTAGCAAGCATACCAGGAGCAAAGGATAAGTTTCATTTACTCAAGATCTCCAGAAAACAATAAAACAAAAATGATATTGTTAAGTCCTCTCTCACCTTCTGTGGCTTTCTGCTAAAAATCAGCTGCCATTCGAGCTGGAATTAACAAACATGAGCCAGGACAGGCAACAGGTGGGCAGAGGGGGCACAGTAAGTTACAGATTCAGACAGAAGACAAACTCCTCAAAAACGGCAGCCAAGAGTGAGCCACCTGCTGGAGCGAGGGCACAAGTGCAAAACACTGCAGTCAGATGGCGCTAAAGCAGGGGTCCTGGTGGGCCGCAGTGGCTGCAGGTTTTCATTCTGTCCCTTTTCCTAATCAGTGACCTGTTTTAACTGCTAATTATCCACTTTTCCCTTCATTTTAATAGCCGTTTTTAAGGACTCAGTCCTCTCAATTGTTTGTTTTCTTCATGAAATGGCAGCCAAACAGAAATGAGATGTGAAGCGAGCCAAGAGGTGAGCAGCTAAATTGGGGCTTCAAATTCCAACCAGTTTCTTAATGGGAAGTCAATTCTTGTTGCTAATTAAACCCGTTATTTAATTCCATGGCACTCTGCTGCTCTCACTCTAACACAGTAGACATTTCCAAAACTGTTGATTTTCCATTTTTACTTTCTTGTAAAGTTTTGTAATCATCAAGATTCGATGTTGAGATTTTGATAATTCTTGATGTGTAAGACCCCGGAGTCTGAAAACATCATTTTTGGAATTATGTCCTCTGTGTGTGTGTGTGAGTGTGTGTGTGTGTAAACACCATAACTTGAGTCACTTTAATTTAGGTCAACCAAATTTTGCATAAAAGTATTAGGTACAAAACGTAAATTTATATCAACTTTTGGGCTATTTCCGTTAACCGTGATACTTCAATGAATGAATCTGATTCATTCTTTACTTTTATAATAATTGTTCAATATATTATTAATTTGATTTGATTTGTTGTTGATGGCTCTTTAAAGCACATAATATAAAAATATAATCATTGTCTTGCGGTTTACTCCTCAAATATCCATCCCCATATCTGAGTATACGAGAAAGTGTAGGGGAGACCACTCCCAATTTTATTTCTAAGAACACCTTAAAAATGTTGACCAGATGAACTGGTTTTATAGGTCTTTGTTGTTTGGCTGTTAATTAAGGAAAAAGAAACAACTAAGTGGTCAGAGTCAAGTTAATTAAAACTAAGGCATAAGGAGTTAAATAGCAGCAAAAACTGACCACCAATTAAGAAGTTGGTTAGAATGAAAACCTGCTGCCACTGTGGCCCACCAGGACTGGAGTTGGATGCCCCTGTACTTACAAAGTTATGCAGTTGGACACAACTGTCACTTACTGCTGTGGCACACTAAAGAGCTTGAAGAAGGTTGAGGCAGACTCCACTTTAGCAGAATTATAGAATGAGAAGGCCTAACTCAGGCACCAAACAGGGCATCGGTGGTTTTCATCAATCAGTATGGTCAAACAAGAATCTCACCTACTATGCTAAACTGAGAGTGTCTGACACCAATATAAAGGCTGCATGCTGTATGAAAGTGAGATATGGAGATGGACCAAGAGCCTGGACCATAAACTGCAAACCTCTATCTACATCTGTCTTTTCCAAAATGTCTGAAGGCTGAAGGCCTTTAAATTGTCCTGGGGGAGGCCGAGTGGTCAGACCAAAACAGACAACGATGTACCACAGGCCTTATGTTCTGAATGGAATGAAAAGGAATCAATGAAATGAGCAGAGTGGTGGCTCTGAGGCTAAGGATCTGCGATGGTATCCCGAAGGTTGCTGGTTCGAATCCCCGTCACTGCCAAAAGAGATCCTACTCTGTTAGACCCTTGAGCAAGGCTCTTAACCTTCAATTGCTCCAGGGGCGCTGTACAATGACCCCAAGGGGTATGTGAAAACTAACAAATTTCTAATACAAGAAATTGTATGAGGCGAAATAAAGAAAAAAAAAATGTCAACCAGGATTAGTCTTTGCAAATGAAGTCTTCAGCTCCATAGTGTTGCTCCTCGTGAAACTACTGAAAATTGTATTGTCTTCATCAATAAAACTGTCAACAAGCCTCCCCAGTAATCAGCCCATCTCACGTTGTCAGGGATGCCAGGGGCAACGACCTGGCCGGGACGCCTTGATGGACTGGAAGAGGGTCAATGCCCACCCTGGATCACATGGGGCTTTGGAGGCCACGGGTAGAGGGCTTGGAAGCCCAACCCTGTAGGGACCCGTGGTCACCGCCAGAGGGCGCCCCAATGCCTTGGGGACCCTGGACCTCAGCACTTCCGCCACACCAGGAATTGCTGGGGGGAAGAAGAAAAGGGACACCCGGAGAGCTTCCGGGAGAACAGCCGGCATTTCCGCCACACTGGGGCGTGTCCAGGGAGGAATGCCGGGACACACCTGGAGCTCGTCCGGGATGATATAAAAGGGCCATCTCCCTTCATTCGGGGCTGGAGTCGAGTGGAGGCAGGACAAGGCAGGAGAAGAGAGAGTGGAGGCGGCCCGAAGAGAAGGCATTGTGTGGCCAGGGCTGTGTTTTGGGGTTCGTGTGTGCACTTTAAATTGTAAATAATAGTTGTATAATAAACGTGTGGTGGTGATGAACAATATGTCCGCCTGTCTGTGTCCGGGCCGCGTCCACAACGTAAAGGCAGAAGGAAGGCTTGGCGTTCCTATCAAACACACTCTACTACTGAGCCACCCCCACCACACACCACAAAGACAAAGACAATGAGGGGTCATCTTCTAGCCAGGCTGCCTGGAACACACCCGGCCTGCTAAGTATTGTTGTGCTGTGCTCTGATAATGTTGGAATGTGAAGTGTTTTATTTTTAAATTACCACACCAAGACAGAGGTCACCTGCAGTCAGTTTATTTTCTTACCATCAGTTCTGTTGTCTGTTAGGCTTTCTCTGAATTTACCGTCTTAATCTTCTTTATTTGTTTACAGTATTTGGTTTGTACAATGCTATACACTGTATACCCTGCCGTTCTTTCTTATATTCTGTAAGTGCCTTGAGCATGGGAAAGGCGCTATATAAATAAAATGTATTATTATTATTATTACCATCATTGCCTTCTTGGCCACTGCCTTCACATTTGAGGTAGTAAGAAATCAGCGTATGACTTTGGTCATGTCACTCACTACTGCCCCCTGCAGGTGAAGGCTGCTTTCAGACCACCTGCTTTTGTTTTCTCATGTTTTCCAAGTAAACCTTCCAACATAAATTGAGAAAAATCTCAGTGAGTGTTAACATTGTTTCCATGGAGCAAATCCTGTTCTGCATGTGTCTGAAGAAAATGTTTATTTTTGTATTCTGTTACCTCAATAAACGTTTGCTCTTAGTGACCATAAAAAAAAAAGAAATGTTGCTCTGCTGACCAGTGGGGTTATTTAAATGTGTGATCATGCCAGTGTGTGTCTATCTCTGTCATCACACAGAGGGCCCAGCCTCGGAATTGGGGAGGGGGGCATCAGGAAGGGGGCTGGGGTTGGAGGTCTATAAACAGGATGAGGCCCCATAAGGGATGCAGCAATTATGAGCCGAGGAACGGCAGAAATCCTCGCATTTTGCCTGGGCTGTGGGGTCCATCATTAATAGAAGCATAAAGTGGGAAAGTTTGGGATGGGACAGTAATTCCTTTTGAAAGGAAGACACCAACAACCATTTGAGTTCAATGCCAATCTCCCTTTTTACCCCTCACAGTAAGGAGACACGCTCTCATTTCACAAATGCAAACACAACAAATCCTATTATTCAATTCTAATGCCGTGTACAAACATAACATCCCCCTTCCCAAAGGACTGCAAAATTGTGTAACATAACACTCACACATGAAATATAGTTAAAAAAAAATCCCCCAGGTGCCCCCAAGGAGGTCGTGGTGGGGGCTCTAAAGGCTGCAGAGGAGGTGCAAACACACATGAGATGTAATCCTGAGGTTCTCACTCACTGTGGTTATAAAAGATGTCCAGGCTAAATTTCCCACTACGGCCTAGTCATTCTGGCCCCGAATCATCCCCTGCCTCTAACTGGCTATCCCTCTCACTACTTTACCACCTAATAACTAATGTGTGATGAGTATACTGGCACAAAAATGGCTGCTGTCGCGTCATGCAGGTGGATGCTGCACATTTGTGGTGGCTGAAGTGGCTCCCCACTCACTGAAGCGCTTTGAGTAGTGAGAAAAGCGCTATATAAATGTATGAATTAATTATTATTATTATGTGATGTCATGCTAATCAACAGGGGCATTAATGCAATGTTTGGAGAATACTGGTACTGTATGTCTCAGTCATGTGGTGATGGAACCTTTCAAAGATTTGTGGCACTCTCCATGGAGAACCGTCATGTCACGTTATGCAACGTTTCAAGCATTTTTTAGGCTTAGCCTTCATTTACATAGTCTTAGAAAGTCAGATGTGCTCCCATGAAAGCCGGCCGCCTAATGTGACATGCCCAGTGACTCACTCCAGCTAGTCTGAGACTCCCTCTGACAATTTCAAACAGGTTTAGTTGTAGTGGTGGGCTCTGTGTGCAGGAGGGCTGACAACCAAGGAATGTTTCTTTGGACTTACAATGCACAGACGTCTGTAAGAAGAAGTAAGCAATGAGGGTGCTTTGGGCCTCACAAATAAGAGAAGTTCATTTGTGTGATGTCTCATGGTTTATGTACAGACAGTGCCCGTTAGGTCAGGCAGCATGTTATTAGCTGTCAGAAAAAAGGGGTGACAACGACTGTGCTAGAAGATCGCCATTCAGTTGGTAAAAGTGACATGGACAGCAAATGTCCGTTCTTATGGTCCGGTGACGAGATCAGCAACTGTGGTTGACAAATCTGATATACTCTACGACTAGAAGACACGTAAGGTTACTTTGGCTTACAGTCAGACTTGGTGGAGCAAAGCTGGCTGATTTGAAGAGGATGTAATCATATTGTCATTACACGGAGACCAATAAGCACGGACTCAATCAGAGACTTGTGTGTTGACCGCGTTCTTTCTCTCTCTGTTTCTGTCTGGTGAAACAATACTTAGCTCGGGTGGGCTGGAGGCAGGGGAGAAGATCTGCTCTAGTGAAAGAAAGGACAAAATCTATGGCAGGCATGAGGATTGCAGATGAGACACAAGTGTTGACATGCTGCCATGATCTGTAGCGCAAGTGTGTGTAAAGCCGAGCTGATCGAAAGAACATCCTTGTGCCTGATGAGCCCTAAGGAATTTTTCAGTGTCTGGTTGAAAGGCACCACTCCTGCATTGGTCTGGTAATATGCCGTGCAAACGTGTTGAATGCCTCTAGCCTCCAGGAATGTGAAAAGTTCATTAGAGGTAAACTTTGGCCTATTATCTTTAATAATAGCCTTGGGCATCCCCAACAGGAAAAAGAAGGACTCCTAAACGTAAATCATGACACAAGATGTGAATGTACCAACCGTGGTGACCTCAGGCCACTTTCAGTGCAGATCACAGACAACTACCAGGAGCTGTTAGTGATGAGGAACACCATGAATTTCTACAATGACGTCTTTCTATATGTTGTAGTGCTGGCGCCAAGAGTCAGAATGGATTGTCTGCTCTTTACATGGCTCTTTTAGACGGCTTGCTGTCTTTAAAATGACTGCCCACCATTGTCACAGTAGTTGGAGTTCTGTTTGCCGCTCTACCGCAGCAGGCACTGAAGCTGATAATTCACAAGATGGCATGCCAGGTCTTGATGGTGGTAACTCATCCCTAGCTGATATGACTTGTCAGCGCCATCACATGGCCCTCCCTTCAAAGTCGCTGTCCACAGCAATCACTTCCAAATCCTCAAAATGGTATACAACTCTTTGAAACGGTGAGGTGGTCTTGGTTTTTTTTTTTTGTGGTCATCCGGTCTACGACAAAAGCACATCAGCAGGTGTCTTTAGTGTTTCGTTGTCAGATGGCACAGTAGGGATGTTGAGTGATCTGCTGTCATGCAGTGCAGCAGAGGTGTTAAACATTGCACTTCTGTGCTTTGTGATCTGTCCATTTTATGTGGGTAGGCAAATCTCTTTGTGAGAACCTGCAGTTGCACCAGTTCTTGACTGATCCTGCACTGCAAACACTGTTCCAGGTCCAGGGCTTAGCTTTGAGACCGTCCCTCCATTGCTGCTCAGTAACACCTTGTCATTTAGTTGCTCGGTTTTTCCACCAGCACTGCTTACACAGCTCACACAGGGGATACTGTCAACTCGATCTGCTACACTTGTTCCCATCACCATAAGCTGGAATCTCTGTCAGTGTCCGTGCACCCAGGCCAATGGATCCTAGCAGATAGAGAAGTTGTAATGGAGCTGCAGAGGTATCAGCCTCTCAGCTCCCTTCCTCCCTGATGCTGCAAATGGCATTCCAGATCCTGGATCTCAGCCCCAGACTCTCCAGCGGCTCCTCAGAAGAACCAAGCAAGTCCATTGTGGGTCTCCGCGAGACATTCAGCACTTACTAAATTGGACGTTTGGTCTTCTTTTCATCCCACTTCTAAAACCAATGTAGCAATGTCTGCTCTTTACATGGCTATTTTAGGTGGCTTGCTATTCTTGAAAGGACATTGCCACACAAAATGGAGTTCTGTTTCTGACAATGCAGGCTTGCCATTTTTATAAATGCCCCCGCCACCAGCTCTGAAGCTGCTCAGTTGCATGATGACATGCCAGTACATACCATGGGTGACTCGTTCAACTTGTCAGTGCCGTTACAGAATGTTCCCAGGATTAGAAGGTTAAAGCAGTGTCCTGTCTATCTTGTCTCTCATCAAACAGGCCACACAATCATTAAGAAATTCTATAAGTTCATATCCATAGCAGGACACCACACCATAACACAGCATCTGTGTTTTAGTTTCGTTATGCCCAGAGGGTTTCATACACCAAAGACAAGCACCCATGAATTGTACAACAATACAAAGCCCAAATGCCACAGAAACCCCTTCTCAGCAGAACCATTCCCTTTAGAATAGCGTAACAGTCCGCCAGGTACTGGACAAAGCCAAGCACACCTGGGATATCCCTGGCTCTAGTGAGGAGGTCTCTTTGAGTTACTGGAGAGATAAGTTTGAAGTAGTGTGTAGTCATATGGTCAGAGTCTGGAGGCCGAGCTGAATGAGGGAGAAAGTCTACAAAAGCATTTATATGCCATGCAGTGATGTGAAGAGTAAAGTGGTACTGGTCTTTGTGGCCAGATCATTTCTGCAGCCTCGAAGGTCTGTGGACAGTGTCACACCTGAAGGTTTGTTCGTTCCCCTGAGGTTCAACCACACAGATAGAGATTCCACCTTTTTTATAATCCCCACAGGTGACCAAAGTGGGGCTGGACATGTCATGGTGACCCAAAGCCGGTAGTGAGGTAAGCTGTTATGAGGTGGACAGCCTTGGCAAGCTTACATCCGTAGGTGATGGTGTAGTGATACAGTAGTGACCAAATACTGGGGTAAAAAAAGTCCAAGTAGTAATCTGCCATGTCCAAGAAAGACGACACCTCAGCTACAGAAGAAGGCCCTGGAATAGTGTAGATTGCAATAACAGACTAGAGTGGAGCTATGTCATCACTTTTCATTCAAATTCAAACAAACTCAACCTCTGACATTGTAAAGACACACCTTTCTCTTTTGAGTTTGAGCTTCTGTTTTGACAGAGCTAAAAAAAAGGCATGCAAAGACAACTGTCATGAACCGTGGCGTTGGGCCCACCTACAGCAATATATTCTAGGTACTATGCATGACCACCTGAAGAATGCCAATGAGCAGACATAACATGACTTCCCAAAAGCAGCTTGTTATAGAACATAAGTCACGTGGCACTCAGGTGTAACGAAACAAGTGTCTTACAAAAGTTGACGGGGTCTTTATTGCTAGTGTGGAGGGGCACTTGCGAATAGCCGTGTCTGAGCTACACTTCTGAAAACAGGATGGAGCCATACAATTGTGCTTGGAGGTCCTTTGAAACGAGAAGGGACTGTGGATAAAGGCACTGAGGCAGTCCAATCTGTAAACAGTGGTAGCCATTTTCATTGGGTTCTGCTTACCTGCAAGAATAGCACATCACTTTTATCCAGGACTGAGAAACTGAGGGAAAGGAACTGATCCTGTTTCATCAATTCTTCATAATAACTATTCACA
Source organism: Polypterus senegalus (assembly GCF_016835505.1). Taxonomy (NCBI): domain Eukaryota; kingdom Metazoa; phylum Chordata; class Cladistia; order Polypteriformes; family Polypteridae; genus Polypterus; species Polypterus senegalus. The sequence goes on along the minus strand of NC_053171.1, from coordinate 28,549,805 downwards.
GTGGCTCCAAAATCCATACTGACCCCTACTCTCTCTTCTGTTTCTTTTTCCGGTTTCTTTGTGGTGGCGGCCTGCGCCACCACCACCTACTCAAAGCATCATGATGCACCAACATTGATGGACTGAAAGCCAGAAGTCTACGTGACCATCATCATCAGGTCCTTCCATGAAAACCCTAAATACAAAGAGGACTGTTTGACTTATGTTAGGTAGATTGCCCAGAGGGGACTGGGCGGTCTCTTGGTCTGGAACCCCTACAGATTTTATTTTTTTCTCCAGCCTTTGGAGTTTTTGGTTTTTCTGTCCACCCTGGCCATCGGACCTTACTCTTATTCTATGTTAATTAATGTTGACTTATGTTTATTTTTTATTGTGTCTTCTATTTTTCTATTCATTTTGTAAAGCACTTTGAGCTACATTATTGTGTATGAATATGTGCTATATAAATAAATGTTGATTGATTGATTGATTGATCAGGTTTGCCTTGTTTTGTATCACATTCATCAAAACATCTTTGACATACTGAAGAGTGGGGTGGCTGGAACACACAAGTGAGATTGGCAAGTCACCATAACCATAAGCAGTGGTAGTGTAGGTGAGGAAAGAACCAGAGAACAGAAAAACTGTTCTGAGCGTTTGGGGACATGAAGACCAAGACACATGAAGAAGAGCGTTTCTTAACATATCACAGAAGTACCCAGCATTGTCAGGTTATATTTGTATAACATATGAGGTAAGAAAGTAATATTTGTGTTTATTAAACGTTATTCAGTCATTGCTGGTTAAAATGTCCTCTCCATCAGCTACACCAGCGTTTCACAACCTTTGTGGTGTCACGACCCAGTTTTTCACATGACAATTTCTTTGTAAACCGCTAGGGGGTTGGGTGGATACTTTAGCGGGATCGTCTGAGCGCTTGGGTGGTCCCCCTTAGTGAATTTACCACAATCGTCAATGCTTTTCCTAGGTGGTGAATTGAGTACCATTGGCAGATCGGTGTTGGTTGGGGTGAAGCTTCATCCAGGGTTAGTCACGGCCCAACTGCAATGCCACCATGGCCCATCAGCGAGGCACAGCTCACAGGATAGGAAATGCTAATCTACACTACCTTTGTTATAACTATCGGTGGCTCTGCTCACGTTAGTTGTGAATTTGTTCTTTATAGATAGGATTGGATTCAATAATTGCAGTAGCTTCTAGCCTGGATTGCAACCATGAATGTTATTTCTTTCTCTCCATGCATGCAAAATCCTTCAAGAAGACTTCACGCTGTAATCTCAACCAAAGGGGCATCAACTAAGTACTGAGGTAAGGATCTGAATACCGTACTTGTGTCAAAGGAATATTTCACTATTGTATTTTTAATAAATTTGCAAAGTCCTGTTTCTGAGTTGTCATTCTGAGATATTAAGCGTTGCTTGATAATAATATTTGCTTTGCTCGCCAACCCCCCGGCCTCTGCTACGCACCAGCCACTTCACATCTCTGCCGCTCGCATATGTGGATTTCACTTTTACCAAACAGCAGATCTTTTCATTCTCACGGACAGGCCTCTTCATTGGGAAGAAACACTACTTTTCCCTGATGGCAACACGAATTAGACGATCTATAGGTCTCTGACTTAAAGTTTAAAGCCAAACATTATCTACATACTTCTGTCATATCACCTATGTCCATATACTTGATCTTTTTTCACTTTTACCTTTTCATCAATATCACATTGGATTTTGATTACATGTTTGGAATTACATCGTGACAACACAACGTATAACTGCCCGTGAGTGAATATCGTTTCTTTCTCTCTACACAAACTCTGTGTCTGACAATAACATTCACACAAATGAGAAATGATCGAACCGTGTGCGTGGCTGTAAATGTTTTAGATGTGGGCAGGACTTTTCTAAATTTCTTTGCATAAAGTCTTGTTTTGTGGGGCTTGAAATTTTCTCTCGCGGGATTTCATTTTCACCAAACAACAAATCTTTTAATTCTCGCACATATGCCTCTTCATTGGGAAGAAACACCACTTTTCCCTGATGGCAACATGAATTAGACAATCTACAAATCTCCGACTTAAAGTTTAAACCTGAAAAATATATTTAATGTCTTTTCGCTGTTCCGTTATTTCACTGATTAATAATTTCTGTTTGTTTGTGCTAATGTGATCTTTACTATCATTATCTCTAACCTGCTCTGCATGTGTATTATGCCAATGTTTTTGAACCTCTTTAGGATGTTCTACTTTGTATTCTACTCTTTGTCTTTTATTTCCTGCCCCGGGTGTTGCTAAATCTCTTGGCACAAAGTCTCATCTTGCGGGACTTGAAAGTATCTCTCTGAAAAGCCACATCTCGTCCGAGGCAAAAAAGTCTTGTCTCATCCCAGGATTTTTTTATAAAAAGGCTGCAAAAGAGCATAATGTAAAAAAACTGAAGAAGTCTGAATACTTTCTGTACCCCCTGTATTATATAGAGCGCCCTAGAAAGAAGATATTGGCACAAATGGGAACAGAAGACCAAGGAAATGAAGAGCCAAGCATCTTCTGTGCATCTATTAGAGCAACATCCTGGCAGATGGCCACAGAACTGCTAGCACAGCTTGATCTCAGATCTCCAGTGCTGGTTCCCACCCGACATAATTCCCGTTCATCACTATGGGATGCTGGCTGGAGTGACATTTCTCCCCTTTTCATTTTGAATTCTTCTTAGTTCTGCTGGATTTCCGGTGGAGTGTCTGGTGAATCCCAACGGGCCACTTCCAGAGCCAAAAGAATTTAACTAATGCCTTTCCAGTAGGATTTTGTTTTTGATTTACTTACCTGGATGCACTGGGAAACCAGAAGGAGCTGGCAAGCTGTTGCTGGGGTTTGGGAAGTCTCTTCTGATATTCTCCATCTTGTTAGAAACAGAGGACAGAAAATCAGATAAGTTCAGCAAGAAATTCTAAAATTTAAAACAACAGCAGTTAGGAAATGACTTAGCTTTTTCAGAAATGTGCTTTTCCTGGCTCTGATCATATATATAAGTAGTTTGCAAAAACACAGTGAAGTGTTAGGGGTTTGAGGGTCAGACTGGACTTATGGATTGCAAAAGGGCCACAGAGGCACCACTGGACCGGACGGGAGTCCAGCACGATGACACAAACAAATTGGGGATGAAGAAATAAAATTGTACCCAGCTGGGATGAGATAGTGGATACAGTGTACATTGGTTCCATTCTCCACACACTAGGTGGCAGTGGTCCTCATATGGTAATCCAATGGGAACACCTGCAGGAGTGCTTGCGACTTGTAATCCGGAAGTGCAGTCCTGTTTGTCATCACTTGGGATCAATAGAGGGCGCTGTTTAGGGAGGACCTCTCTACTTTTTCTATGGCCCAGAAGTGCCTCCCTGAAGACATGCCATGGCATTGGAAGCTTTCCTGGGTCCGACATAAAAGGAGTCTATTTGTATTGATTTGTATGGTTATTGTGGCTGATTGCTGAAAGAATTTTCGTAAGAAGTGCTTGAAGAGAATAAATCCTCATTATTTTATTCATATAGTGTGGATTATTACTGTGTCTGTGGTTTGTTGCTCTCTCTGGTGTCCCCTTGTGATCACAATAGTTAGATAGATAGATAGATAGATAGATAGATAGATAGATAGATAGATAGATAGATAGATAGATATGGTACTATATACTAGATAGATAGATAGATAGATAGATAGATAGATAGATAGATAGATAGATAGATAGATAGATAGATAGATAGATAGATAGATAGATGGCACTTTAGTTGTCCACACCCTGTTCTTTAATGGCACTTTACTGGGTTGTGTGGTTCCTTGTAGATCCCTTGCTTGACAAAGTGCCACTTCATTCTACTCCTAATGTGGACAAAACAGAAACCTTGAATGCTTAGTAGGGTATTTAGCAGAATACCAAAGATCAAGAAAACCTGAATTTAAGCTGTGGTCCTTTCTAACTCATGAAATCTTTGGTTTTCACAGATCTGTCATCATGTATTCCTGGTTATTTGTGGAGTCTGTTATGGATCTAAATAATGAAAGGATCTTTCTTGGACTTTCACGTGGATGGCTTTTTAGGAAACCAAAAATGGCATCACTTTGAAGAACCACTACTTTACCATTATTTTTAAAATTGCAGAAGGAAATATGTCAGTTTTAAAATTGCTTATACTGTAAATTGCTTATAAATTATAAATTTAAGATATGAAAGGCACAATAAGATAGATAGATAGATAGATAGATAGATAGATAGATAGATAGATAGATAGATAGATAGATAGATAGATAGATAGAAATTTATTTTTTACAGGGAAAATTTGGCTTTTACAGAAGCTCTTTAAATAAATATGTGCATAAAAAGGTTGATAAGCAAGTAAGTAAATAAATATACACACACGCTTTGGTTTGAACACACAATTGAATGACAATAAAGCAATAAAATTCATAAGAAAGAAAAGTTCTGACTTGGTTGCCACAGTCACAGTGAGGCATTATACAGTCGTATTGCTGTTGGAATAAAGGACCCCCATAGCATTTCTTGACACACATCTGCTGAATAATTTGTTGTCTGAATATTCTAAGTTGTAGTGTGTCACAGAGTGAGGATGTGCAGCGTTGTTCATAAGGGCACTGAGTTTTGTGCTCATTACCTCCAGGGGGTCCAGAATGCATCCCATAACTGAGCCGGTCCTTTATTTTGGTGGGCCTCTCTTTGGATGATGTTACCAGCTCAGCACACCACAGCATAGAAAATCCCACTCGCCATCATAGAGTTAAAGAAGATATGAATTATGTCATTTTCCACATTAAAGGAATGCAGTCTCCTTATGAAAAAAGGAAGGAACAAATCACAAACTTACAGAAATTTGTCATCTTTGTTCCAATGTTACGTGGTTGAAGCCACCACATATTTTAACTGCAGGGTCGGAGTGAGCCATCATTAAAGTGTACATTCATACAGCTCATTTGCCAGGAAGAGGACAAAGCAAACAAGGCAACATCATCATTTAGTCTTTAATAGCACATCCTTCATCTGCTTGTGTCTCCTTTTTAGTCTGACTGACCATCAAAAAGCTGGAAGCTTAGCGCAAACACATGGTGTGGCATAACATCTCAAGAAATGGACTTGAGTCCAGCAGGGAAGTAAAATCACTTTAGTCAGATATTGCAGGCTGGGTGTTATTCGGTCATATGATTTCCAAGTGCAGTGACACGGTGGTCAATTTAGCTAGTATTAAAAGAAAATCAAAAAGACTGACTTGGACCAAATGTAAGTAGGATGAGATGACAGACTGAGGTATGCTAAACTTGATCACCCCTTACGACCCACTCCTACATAACAAGGAAGCTGGATGATGTATTACTGTATATCAGCACTTGAGAACCCAACACCACCACCCACGTGACCCTGTCCTAATGAGGTGCCTCCTGATGTTGGGCCACTCACACTTCTGCAGGTTGATGTTTAACTATCCCAAACATGTGGTGACTCGGTGTGAAATGTGACACATGAGAGGTGGAGGCAGACAGATGTCACAGCTAAATGGCTGCTTAATGAGGAAAGGAAACATTAGAGAGTGAGGGGGAGGTGAGGGAGCACTATATATGGGGTTCTTCAGGTAACTGCCAACACCTACAGGAAAAGACTACAAAAAAGACATAGCAGCACTGGGAAGAGTCCAGAGAAGGTTGACTAGGCTGATTCCAGGGCTACAGGGGGTGAGTTATGAAGAAAGATTAAAAGAGCTGAGCCTTTACAGCTTAAACAAAAGATGATTAAGAGTAGACACAAGTGAAGTGCTTGAAATTATGAAGGGAATTAGTCCAGTTAATTGAGACTGTGACTTTAAAACAAGGACACAGTGACACAATTAGAATCTTATTAAAGGTAAATTTCGTAAAATTTCATACAAACATTAGGAAGTTTTTCTCAACACAGAGAATCACAAACACATAAGTGACTATCTACATTCTCATCTACTCTGTCTACTCTCATCTACATTGTTCTAATGTTCTAATGAATACAGAGTTAGCTAAACACATTAGGGTTGTTGAGGGTAAGCACTTTTCTCCAATAACACAATGCAATTAGGAACTACATTGTCAAGAATGCCTGACATGACTAATATTATCATGCAGTGGCTTTGTTGGACCATGACATGCTGTTCATCAAGCTGTGGTGTGGGACTGAGCAGGACCAGCTGTAATGCTTGTATAAGTTCAAGGTGACACAGTGAAAGATAACACAAACTAGTGATGATGACATTGAAACTACCAGCGAGGGAGAAGATGACATGATGTTGCCCAAAATGTTTAAGATAAGACATCAGTAAGATCTAAGGTGCACACTGTGTGTCTAATGTAATTTGTGTTCTTGTATGATTAGAAATTTTATGGTGTGATCATTTATCATTAAAGCCTTAAAGTTATATATGTGTGTTACCACTCTGGGTGTGTAGGCAGTCAAGAATGCTATGCAAAAATAATATCTGAACAACAATCCAAGGTGGACTAATGAAGAGATTGTATGTCTTACCTTTGGAAATCAAGACTATGGTTAATCAAGAGTTCACTGACTTGCCACTTTGGTCTTCTGACTGTATGCCACAAGGCCTCCAATTCAATCCTCACCACTCTGTGTGTCACTTCACCCGCCACTGCTGCAGTTTAAGGAAAATTGAAACAACCATATGGTACCATTAAGGCAATCTGAGACAAGCTTCAACAACAACAACAACAACAACATTTATTTCTATAGCACATTTTCATACAAACAGTAGCTCAAAGTGCTTTACATAATAAAGAATAGAATAATAAAAGGCACAATAAGAAAACAAAATAAGTCAACATTAATTAACATCGAATAAGAGTAAGGTCCAATGGGCAGGGGGGACAGAAAAAACAAAAAAAAACTCCAGACGGCTGGAGAAAAAAATAAAATCTGTAGGGATTCCAGACCACGAGACCGCCCAGTCCCCCCTGGGCATTCTACCTAACATAAAGGAAACAGTCCTCTTTGGATTTAGGATTCTCACGGAAGGGCTTGATGATGATGATGGTCACGTAGACTTCTGCCTTTTAATCCATCCATCATTGTTGGAGCATCATGAAGCTTTGAGTAGGTGGAGGTGGCCTGCAAAGAAACCGGAAAAAGAAACAGAAGAGAGAGTTGGGGTCAGTATGGATTTTAGAGCCACCATGAATAGTTATTATGATGAATTAAACATACAGAGAATCAGGATTAAGTTAAATTGAAGTTATAAAAAGGCCATGTTAAAGTAATGTGTTTTCAGCAGTGTTTTAAACTGCTCTACTGTATTAGCCTGGCAAATTCCTATTGGCAGGCTATTCCAGATTTTAGGTGCCTAACAGCAGAAGGCCACCCGCCTCACCACTTCTTTTAAGTTTTGTTCTTGAAATTCTAAGCAGACACTCATTTGAAGATCTAAGGTTACGATTTGGAATATAAGATGTCAGACACTCCGATATATAAGATGGAGCGAGATTATTTAAGGCTTTATAAACCATAAGCAGTATTTTAAAGTCAATCCTGAATGACACAGGTAACCAGTGTAGTGACATCAAAACTGGAGAAATGTGTTCGGATTTCAGGGCCTGAAAACACTAACGCATATGAAATAAAACCTTCAGCTCACAGAGTGTGATTTACAGGAGGCCTGGCTTAAGTGCTGGACTGTAAAGCTCACAAATGATTCACTGAGCAATTAATATAATGCATATGTGTTCCAACTATTAATAATATATATATAAATACTTTTTAAAAAACACGCTTATATTAAGTTAAAAAGTGTACTAAAAAGTAAAAAATAAGTCTCTCCTACATCATTCGTAAAATAAAAGGTGAGAGGTTTTTGCTAAGATTTTAAGAAATGTTTTTTGAATGTTGATTGATCAAAAGCGCCTATGCTTTTATTTTAACTTAATATAAGCGTGGTTTGTAAAAAAGTATTTTTATATATATATATATTATTTTCAATTCTTTAGTCTTGGGTTTGTTTTAGTATAATTTTGTAATCAATATTTTAATACTTCCTTTAATATTTCTATCTGTTACTAGCGCCATCAATTGGTGAAATCTTCAACTATTCTTCATATGAAAATTTCATTTCTTAATTAAAATGGATTAATTGATCTATTAGTGAAACTGATTATTGATTCATGTATTGTCATCGGAAGTGAGTAAGTGTGCAAAATTTCAAGTCATTTGGACAATAGGAAGTGGGTTCAATGTTGATTACAAGATTTGTACCAGACAACAAACAGGTGAAGTTAAAATAAGCATGGTAAAATAATAATAATAATAATAATAATAATAAAATCAAATGGAGTGAAGAGTGCTTACCCCTTACCGATCTCCTCTGTTGTTGAAAATTACTGACAGTAAATATTTTCAAGTCTACAACCAAAAGCTAATATTAGGTAAAGGTCGCCTGAGTAAACAAATAGCACATCTTAAACTCATTTTATTTATCTAATGAACACAATCAGGTTCGATTATCATCAGTCCTGCTCAATATACTGTAAGCTTCACTCATTCTGAAACTTACCATCAGAGTCGAGATGTCATCACAAAGATTCAACAAGTGCATATTAACTCATAATCAAAGGAAATCCCTGGAGAGATCAACAAATACAAGTTACTGATAACTATCAGTCCAGACACTGCCACCAAACCGTGGCTAAGCTCTCTGGGACTCCACTCAAGCACAGTGAAGGCCACAATCGTCAAATACAAAACAAGTGAAACAGTACGGAATCTCTCAGGAGTGGCCAGCCTGCCAAAAGTAGTCCAAGGGTACAGTTTGAAATCATCCATAAGGATTCAAGACATCTTTAAGCAACACCAAAAGAAGTGACGACTCCTCTGAAGTCCGCAAAGGTCGCCATTCACAACTTAACAGTGTCAAGCAAACACAACATTCCAGAGAGGTCCAGGAACATCCCACCAACAGACGAACATGGTGACAGACAGAACGCACCCATCAGTTCATTATCAGATCCAGTTTCGGCATTTCGAGTCGCAGGGTATATAATACTGCATTTTATTAACAAGAACTACTGTACATCCAATTACTAGCCAATCATTAAAGGCAATACCCACCAAACCTGATTAAAAAAAAACAAATACTCAGTTAGAGGATCCGTACAGACTTTTTTCAAAACATGGCAGGATCTAATCAGTAATATTTTAAAATAAGTTCATGAAGCACAGAGAATTTGTTAATTTAGGTATGTTTACAAGCCCTAAATTTTACGCTGTTAGGCTTGCTCTCTCTCTCAGGGGTGCGGATCGATCTGAACTCAATTTTTCTTTTTGTAAAAACTTGACTGCTTTGTATGGATTCCTATAAAATTAATAAAATAAATATATAAAAAACAAAAAACAAAACTAACAAATTAAATGTACATTTCTGACACCTTTAATTGATGAAGTTGTCTTTGGGAGCAATATCTTCAGGTTCCTTGCTTACTTTGATAATTCATTAATGGTAAACCTTTCAGACTCCTCCACGTAACACAACTCATAATTCTCATTAAAAAGTCAGGTTGCAAGATTTACAGAATTAGTTACAGGTCCCACAAGTGGGCCACAGCAACTAAAATGACAAAAGTAGCAAATCCTGAAATGTCTGGGAACTTTGCCTCCAGCAGAGGATGAGCTAAGTTAACCAGGTCTGGAACTGAACTCCTTCAATGGTGATGTACAGTAATCCGGGTGTTTGGCTCTGAAGTCTTCTATCTGTGGAATATGTAAAGTGGAGCAGCACTGAGAGCACACTGCTTTCAGTTCATTGTCCAAGTTGTGTCTGAGGGACGGGCAGAAGTTCATTCCTTTATTGCAACCCTGAAGGAACCACTTCAGTGAGAAACATGTTCCTACTGATTACTGCTCCATTCCACAGTCCGTTTTCATGGTCCACTCTTTAACAGGAACCCATTGTTTCCCAAATAGCATCACTTTCTGTGATTTATTACATTAATAAAAAAACTATTGTGGCCACTCTTTTTTTTTTGAGTGTGCCACAGAATTGTTTCTTTGAAAATGATGAAAGGAATAACATCTTGTATTTTCTGCATTCACTAATCCATGGGCATAATACACTATTCCTTTGACGTCACTACTGCAGCTCTCTTTGTTCTTCTTAAGTGTGTTTAGGACAATCCTTTTATTTTTATCATTCAGTGACACCTTCAATCTGAAAGAGTGAATACTAATTTTTAGTTTAGCATACCCTGACTAGGCGGCACGGTGGCGCAGTGGTAGCGCTGCTGCCTCGCAGTTAGGAGATCCGGGTTCGCTTCCCAGGTCCTCCCTGCGTGGAGTTTGCATGTTCTCCCCGTGTCTGCGTGGGTTTCCTCCCACAATCCAAAGACATGCAGGTTAGGTGGATTGGCGATTCTAAATTGGCCCTAGTGTGTGCTTGGTTTGTTTGTGTGTGTCCTGCGGTGGGTTGGCACCCTGCCCAGGATTGGTTCGTGCCTTGTGCCCTGTGTTGGCTGGGATTGGCTCCGGCAGACCCCCGTGACCCTGTATTCGGATTTAGCGGGTTAGAAAATGGATGGATACCCTGACTAGAGCTTCTGATTAGCTATGCAAACAGTATCTGTTATTAGTCATTAGTACTAAAATATAAGTAATATGATATTTATAAATGCTCACCTGTTCTGTTTCTCTTCTCAGTTTCCTCATGTGGCACTTGATACCACTGCTGTACTGCCAGGTTGCCTGCCTGCCAATGGAAAACCCATCTCGGATATAGGAGCACTGGAATCAGAGAATCAGGGTAGAGAGTTCCTTTCATCTGATTGGTCAGTCCAGCATTGACTCAGCAGTAGAAGGGCCAGTAGGGGAAGGTGCCATCTTGGGTGAGGTCTCCAGGACTTTGACTGTGTCTGGCTTGTCTGACTGCTTTTCTACAATCTGGCAGTGGTACTGCAATTAGCTGCTGGACAGGTATTGTTCTATTCCATTTATGTCGATTGGTTTCTGGTTTTCGATGTATTCTAACAAATCTGTATGCTCGTAAATGATCATTCTGGATTTAGTGAGTGGTATAATCTATTTTGGCATTTTGCTTTGTAGTTTGTAATGTTGTATTGCATTTCTGAGGTGGTCATGATTGATTGGCCATCTAGCTCTGTGAAGATGACTAATTATGCCCTGTGTTGTATTTTTCACACTTTTTGACACCTATTGCATATCCATCCTACTCGGAAGGGGGTCTCTCTCTGAATTGCCTTTGCCAAGATTTCTTCCATTTTTTTCCCTAGAGGAGATTGTTTTTTGGGACTTTTCTCTTGTCTTCTTAGGAAGTCAAGGCTGTGGGGATGTTAAAGGACAGGGCCTGTTAAAGCCCACTACGGCACTCCTTGTGAGATTATGAGCTATACATAAATTGGTGTTGTTGTAAACAGAAACAGAGGCAGTACAATGGAACAGCATGTCTGATACACAGTTATTAAGCTGCACAATCCAGTTAAGTAGTCCATTATCCAGGACACGGTGGTGGCATTCACCCTCATTGACCGCAGCTTCTACCCCACTGATCAGGGCTTTATGGTGTTGAATGCATTAGAGCAGTAAAATATATATATTTCCTAAAATATATATATTATCCTTACTCTGTTACCCTATTTGTCCAGATGGGAGAAGTCTCTGTTTAGCAGAACCATGGCAACATCACCCACCCTGAACTTGATGGGAAAACTGCAGATGGTCCAGTGCTGTTCTGACAAGGGGCTCCAAAAGAGCCAACATTAGCCTCTCCCAAGTCTTCATAATGTCTTCATAAATGTCTGAGCCATACATATTTTAGGAGTTTTTTTCTCATCTTCCTAGGAAGTTAAGGCCTGTTAAAGCCCATTCTGTTATTCCTTGTGAGATTTTGGGCTATACAAGAAATAAACTGTTGATGATACTGTAATACAAAGACAAAACCTTACAGCCATAACTCCAAAGTGTCAGTCCTGGAGGGTCAGAGAGGTTGCAGATTTTTAGACTGAAACCAGTTATTATATGTTATGGGACATAACGTTTTAGCTTATCTTTGGTTGACACAAAAAAGAATTGGAACCTTTAATTTCTTACTTTCTCTTTAACGGGAGTCTCCTTAACTGTGCTAATGTCTTCACATGTCCAGCAAACACTGTGCCCTTAAGTGTCTTTTTGAGCCTGATTCTGACACCCCTTTGAAGGACCATCAAATGTTTCATTTCAAATCTATAGGGTAGTTCAGATCTAATTATTTAATTTTCATTACACTACAACTTATTAAGTTTATTACATAGAAAATCACCCGAAAAATCCTGGACCATCGAGCAATGTGTCAACTGACAACATGAAGAATCGCCTTCGTGCCGAACTGGAATCGTCTCCACATAAATCAAAGTCATCCAGACGATCTGAATCTGCATAATTAGATCTGGACCACCCTGTACTTTATATTCATGGACCATCTTTACCTGTTGTACTGGTGACCCTAAGTATTTAAACAAATGATATTCAGGATGTATTTTTATGGGTTGTGAAGAAACAAAGCGCCCTGAATACACCAGAAATCCATTAAGGTCAATGGTTGATCAAAATTGACCCCAAAGACGTGGCAATGTTCAAAATGTGTAGCGTCAGCACAAAAATGTGACTTTAGGAAGATATTTTGCTTTTTTACAAAATATAAAGTCCTATACATTTCAAGATGTAACAATGCAGTTTATGATATTTTTATGAACAAACTACCACCCTAACTAAAGAGTACAATCCATTAAAGATAGATAGAATTTTATTGGTCCCCAGGGGAAAATTGCCTTTTTACAGAAGCTCTTTAAATAAATAAACACATGAATAGGTAGATACAGTAATAAATATACACACACACTTTGGTCTGAACACCACTGGAATGATTATAAAGCAAGAAAATTAAAAAGAAAGAAAAGTTCTGACCTGGCTGTCCCAGTCTCTGTGAGGCTCCATAAAGGTGTATTGCTGTTGATATAAAGGACCCCCGTAGCGTTTCTGAACTCTCTTCTGCTGAGTCCTCAGTATTATTGTGTCACAGAGAGGATGTGCAGCGTTGTTCATAATGACACTCAGTTTTGTTTTCATTTTCTCCTTTGCTACGACCGCCAGGGGGTCCAGAGTGTGTCCCATAATTGAGCCTTCCCTTTTGATTAGCTTGTTGATTTTGTGGTCTTCTCTTGAAATGATGTTACCAGCCCAGCACACCACAGTGTAGAAAATCGCAATGGCCATCATAGAGTTGTAGAAGATACAGTGGTGTGAAAAACTATTTGCCCCCTTCCTGATTTCTTATTCTTTTGCATGTTTGTCACACAAAATGTTTCTGATTATCAAACACATTTAACCATTAGTCAAATATAACACAAGTAAACACAAAATGCACTTTTTAAATGATGGTTTTTATTATTTAGGGAGAAAAAATCCAAACCTACATGGCCCTGTGTGAAAAGTAATTGCCCCTTGTTAAAAATCACCTAACTGTGGTGTATCACACCGGAGTTCAATTTCCGTAGCCAGCCCCAGGCCTGATTACTGCCACACCTGTTTCAATCAAGAAATCACTTCAATAGGAGCTGCCTGACACAGAGAAGTAGACCAAAAGCACCTCAAAAGCTAGACATCATGCCAAGATCCAAAGAAATTCAGGAACAAATGAGAACAGAAGTCATTGAGATCTATCAGTCTGGTAAAGGTTATAAAGCCATTTCTAAAGCTTTGGGACTCCAGCGAACCACAGTGAGAGCCATTATCCACAAATGGCAAAAACATGGAACAGTGGTGAACCTTCCCAGGAGTGGCCGGCCGACCAAAATTACCCCAAGAGCGCAGAGACGACTCATCCGAGAGGTCACAAAAGACCCCAGCACAACGTCTAAAGAACTGCAGGCCTCACTTGCCTCAATTAAGGTCAGTGTTCACGACTCCACCATAAGAAAGAGACTGGGCAAAAACGGTCTGCATGGCAGATTTCCAAGACGCAAAACCACTGTTAAGCAAAAGAACATTAGGGCTCGTCTCAATTTTGCTAAGAAACATCTCAATGATTGCCAAGACTTTTGGGAAAATACCTTGTGGACTGATGAGAAAAAGTTGAACTTTTGGAAGACAAATGTCCCGTTACATCTGGCGCAAAAGGAACACAGCATTTCAGAAAAAGAACATCATACCAACAGTAAAATATGGTGGTGGTAGTGTGATGGTCTGGGGTTGTTTTGCTGCTTCAGGACCTGGAAGGCTTGCTGTGATAGATGGAACCATGAATTCTACTGTCTACCAAAAAATCCTGAAGGAGAATGTCTGGCCATCTGTTCGTCGACTCAAGCTGAAGCGATCTTGGGTGCTGCAACAGGACAATGACCCAAAACACGCCAGCAAATCCACCTCTGAATGGCTGAAGAAAAACAAAATGAAGACTTTGGAGTGGCTTAGTCAAAGTCCTGACCTGAATCCAATTGAGATGCTATGGCATGACCTTAAAAAGGCGGTTCATGCTAGAAAACCCTCAAATAAAGCTGAATTACAACAATTCTGCAAAGATGAGTGGGCCAAAATTCCTCCAGAGCGCTGTAAAAGACTCATTGCAAGTTATCGCAAACGCTTGATTGCAGTTATTGCTGCTAAGGGTGGCCCAACCAGTTATTAGGTTCAGGGGGCAATTACTTTTTCACACAGGGCCATGTAGGTTTGGATTTTTTCTCCCTAAATAATAAAAACCATCATTTAAAAACTGCATTTTGTGTTTACTTGTGTTATATTTGACTAATGGTTAAATGTGTTTGATGATCAGAAACATTTTGTGTGACAAACATGCAAAAGAATAAGAAATCAGGAAGGGGGCAAATAGTTTTTCACACCACTGTATGAAGGATGGCACGTCCCACATTAAACAAGGGTGGATCAAACTGATTCAAAGGATACAGCAGCATTCAAGATATGCAGCTGTGCAAAAATGGGCTATTTAGAAACCTGTCTGATCTTTGCAAAGTGACGTCGCTTTATTAAAAGCCTTCACATTTCTGACGTGAAGAGATGACATTTAGGAGGTTGTTATAGATCAGGGGTTCTCAAACTCGGTCCTGGGGGACCCCTGTGGCTGCAGGTTTTTGTTCCAACCAGCCTCTGTTTTTAATACGACTCCTGGGCTAATTAAGTGAACTGTTGTTTCCCAGATTCCTTGTTTTGGGAACAATATACAAATTATTAAACTAAGTTTGGTAAAAAAAATAATAAGTATTAAAATGTACTAAGTAGTTATATGTATTTTTTCTTCTTAACAGTATTTTCATCTTGATTGTTATTCTACTTTTCTAGGTGTTCTAATTGTTTAATTAATCCGTTATTTACTACTTTGTGGGGCTGACGCTAAAGTAGTTGCAGCCTTTCACGATTGAGTGTTCTTTGCTTGGGTTTCTGCTCTGCTCGTTTTTAATTGTCATTATTAAGATTCAATGAGGGGAGCAAACTGCACAGAGAAAGGGCGAAATATAATAAAAAGAGAGTTAAGCATTTAAATCCATAGCAAAAACAGAAATATTTCTAAGTTTCTTATAAATGTAAAAATCATGCTGCTGTGCTTTTCTGAATGTAGAATAAAAGATAAATAATACCAGCTAATTAAATGAGATCAGTGCTATCAGGTGTTGTCACTAATTAGGAATCTGGTTGGAACAAAAACCTGCAGCCACGGGGGTCCCCCAGGACCGAGTTTGAGAACCCCTGTTGTAGACGGTGAACAAACAAGGCCCGCTAAATGCCATTGAAGTCAGTGACCCGAAAGATATGGTAAGCTAAATATTTTTAGTAGCTGTGCAAGTTATGTGATGTTTATCTTTTAGTACTATTTGTTAATTTATGTTGCAACCTGAACCGATGAAATGTATGATGGTTTTAGTGATTTCAAACACAAATAGGCATTATAAAGGCTAACCTGGTCCCAAATTAAAAAGACATGTCAATACCAAGAGACCTAACAACTAAGCAGGTCCCATTTGCATGCATGTGTTTGTTATAAAGTATCTCTTTAAAATATATAGTAAAGAAGAAGAGACAGAAATGTGATTGACACAGAAGTATAAATCTGTCTCAGGGCAAGAAAATATTTTGATGATGAAATTTACAATACAGCAAGTCCCTGAGGCACACATAAAGAGGACTTACTATATTGTACCATTAAACTGTGTTATTCATTAACAGCAAGGTGTGGCTTTTAATTGAGAAATTAGCTGGGGGAATAATTGCAACCAATGTAAATAAATAATAGACTATGGCTGCAATATTTGACAAAAAGAGTAGACACCGAGACCCTTAATTCATCTTGAGAACATACAATCCTTCTAATGGCCTTCCTCCCTGCTGAGTTGATCTATAATTTGAACATAAGGCTATAGTCCTGGGTCAGTGATTTCAGATGGATGTTCCTGCTGATCAACACATAACAATACTTGGCCCAGATGTGTCCATGAACATTTTGAAGTTCCATGAGTACTACCTGATCCCTAGCTGCAGGGTTACTGCAGGCCTCTCAGGAAGGGGAAGTCACGTCGATGCATCATCCGCCTTTGAGCAATCTTCATAGACAGTGGAGCATTCACAAGCCCCGCGTGGCAAAGTTCATAACAGCTGTTAATGAAGAGCATCTTTGTCTTCCTCCGGTTGTCCCAGCGAGGATGAGTCAGCTGTTGAAATGTATTACATACAGATGCTGGTAAAATTTCTTGAGGCAGAGATTAATGTTTATGTTCTTTTATTCCCATTAAAAATGGAGTCTTTCTGGTTTTGTCATCTATCATGTGTAGGAGGAGAATGGGTGTCCCTATCGGGAAAGAGGATGATTTATTACCTGGGTGGGATACCGGTGCAGAACTAGTGAATTGGCCAGCAGGACGGACAAATGACTTTGAGACTGGCCGGTATGTTATAAGAGAAGGACTAATGGAAGCCGAGAGTCAGGAGCTGTTCTATCCCCCATCCGCCAAGTGGCAGTTACCCTTGTATGGCAACCCAGTCGGGAGGGTCACAGGGGTGCTTGGGAAATTGAGTCTGGACATGCAGCCCTGGAGGGGTCCCTATGTACCAACAGAGGGTGCTGTTAGGGTAAGACCTCCCTACTTTCTTTTCTTCCTGGAGGACATGGCATGGCACTAGAAGCAGTCCCGGGTCTGGCTTAATAGGAATCCACCGCCTCACATCAATGAGTCAGAGTCGGGAGGTAGCGGGCAACACTCAATGGAGGACATGTGGAGGAAGAATTGTGCATTTACTGTATAATTGTGGCTGATTTCCGGAAAGGAGATGTGTATTGGAGAAATATTTTTATTTTATTCTAATAACGTAACATTACAATTTTCCTGAAAAGGGGGTCTCAGTTGGTAGCTTGAAAGCTTACATATTGCAATCACTTCAGATAGCTAATAAAAGACGTCATTTTGCTTGACTTCTCATCGCATCCATAATGGCTAACACGGTGCAACACCCCACTACTACATTCCAATAACGTGTTAGGTATTACTGTGTCTTGGATTTGGGGCCCCCTTTTGGTCACACATGACTATAGCTCAGTGGGCTTTACAAAGCTATCAGAAGACAAATAAGACACAACTGCCTCAGTCCCTGATCGTAACACATTGGACAGCTGAAGTAGCGGTTTTGTCATTTTAATTGCACTAGCAACTGTTCCAGTTACAGATTCACTTTAGCTTCTGCAAGAGATCGGTGTCCACTCTCATCCCATTTACAAACCGTTCATTCTCTTAAAAGAGCTTTTCAAATGTTCAAGAAAAAAAAAGTGAACACATCTGGTAAAAATCCATCCATCCATTCTCTTCCGCTTATCTGAGGTCGGGTCGCGGGGGCAGCAGCTTGAGCAGAGAGGCCCAGACTTCCCTCTCCCCGGCCACTTCTTCCAGCTCTTACGGGGGAATCCCAAGGCGTTCCCAGGCCAGCCAGGAGACATAGTCCCTCCAGCGTGTCCTGGGTCTTCCCCAGGGCCTCCTCCCAGTTGGACGTGCCTGGAACACCTCACCAGGGAGGCGTCCAGGAGGCATCCTGATCAGATGCCAGAGCCACCTCATCTGACTCCTCTCGATGCGGAGGAGCAGCGGCTCTACTCTGAGCCCCTCCCGGATGACTGAGCTCCTCACCTTATCTTTAAGGGAAAGCTCAGACAACCTGCAGAGGAAACTCATTTCAGCCGCTTGTATTCGCGATCTCGTTCTTTCGGTCACTACCCATAGCTCATGACCATAGGTGAGGGCAGGAATGTAGATCGACTGGTAAATTGAGAGCCTTGCCTTATGGCTCAGCTCCTTTTTCACCACGAAAGACCGATGCAGAGCCCGCATCACTGCAGATGCCGCACCGATCCGCCGGTCTATATCACGCTCCACTCTTCCCTCGCTCCTGAACAAGACCCCGAGATACTTGACCTCTTCCACTTGGGGCAGGATCTCTCCCCCAACCCTGAGAGGGCACTACACCCTTTTCCGGCTGAGGACCATGCTCTCGGATTTGGAGGTGCTGATTCTCATCCCAGCCGCTTCACACTCAGCTGCGAACCGATCCAGAGAGAGCTGAAGATCACGGCCTGATGAAGCAAACAGGACAACATCATCTGCAAAAAGCAGTGACCCAATCTTGAGTCCACCAAACCGGACCCTTTCAACACCCTGGCTATGCCTAGAAATTCTGTCCATAAAAGTTATGAACAGAATTGGTGACAAAGGGTGGTGGAGTCCAACTCTCACTGGAAACAGGTTTGACTTACTGCCGACAATGCAGACCAAGCTCTGACACTGGTTGTACAGGGACCGAACAGCTCTTATCAGGGAGTCCGGTACCCCATACTCCCGGAGTACCCCCACAGAATTCCCCGAGGGACACAGTCGAACGCCTTTTTCAAATCAACAAAACACATGTAGACCGGTTGGGCAAACTCCCATGCACCCTCCAGGATCCTGCTAAGGGTGTAGAGCTGGTCCACTGTTCCATAACCAGGACGGAAACCACACTGTTCCACCTGAATCCAAGCTCCGACTATCCAATGGACCCTCCTCTCCAGAACCCCCGAATAGACTTTTCCAGGGAGGCTGAGGAGTGTGATCCCTCTGTAGTTGCAACACACCCTCCGGTCCCCCTTTTTATAGAGGGGGACCACAACCCCAGTCTGCCAATCCAGAGGCACTGTCTCCGATGTCCATGCGATGTTGCAGAGACATGTCAGCCAAGACAGTCCTACAATATCCAGAGCCATGAGGAACTCATCCACCCCTGGGGCTCTGCCACCAAGGAGTTTTTTGACCACCTCGGTGACCTCAGTCCCAGAGATGGGGGAGCCCACCTCCGAGTCCCCAGGCTCTGCTTCCTCATTGGAAGGCATGTTAGTGGGATTGAGGAGGTCTTTGAAGTACTCCCCCCACTGACCCACAACGTCCCAAGTCGAAGTCAGCAACACACCATATACAGTGTTGACACTGCACTGCTTCCCCCTCCTGAGATGCCGGACAGTGGACCAGAATCTCCTTGAAGCTGTCCGAAAGTCGTTCTCCATGGCCTCCCCAAACTCCTCCCACACCCGAGTTTTTGTCTCAGCAACCACCGAAGCCGCATTCCGCTTGGCCTGCCGGTGCCTATTAGCTGCCTCTAGAGTCCCACAGGACAAAAGGGTCCTTACGGCCACAGCTCCGGTCAGCCGCCTCAACAATAGAGGCACGGAATATGGCCAATTTGGACTCGATCTCCCCCACCTCCCTCGGGACGTGGTCAAAGTTCTGCCGGTGGTGGGAGTTGAAGCTACTTCTGACAGGGTACTCTGCCAGACGTTCCCAGCAGACCCTCACAACACGTTTGGGCCTACCAGGCCTGACTGGTAAAAATGAATATTAATTAAGCACGACTGAAGGAGTCTCAGCTATGTCTGGCTTGATCTGATGCTCGGTGAAAACCCTTGTTGGTTGTCAAAGATGAAACAAGAGAGACCAAAAAAGGTTTGGGGCAGCCTCCCGTATAATTGATCCTGGCTGCAAAGTGATTGAATTTTGTGTACAGGTATGTACAGGTTGGAGTCCAAAACGGAACTAACAGGTGAGGTTGAGATGGTGGGTTTTTAAAGTGCGGCAGAGGAAGTGGGGTAATTGTGACTGGAACCGGAAGTGACGTCATGGGGCTTCTGACCGAAAAGTGATGTCATGGAGGCCAGGTGGAATTTTCCGTAATGGGTCTGCAGTGAAAAAAGAGAAAGGATCAGTACACCTTGCCACCCCCTGGTCTGAAATTACCTTCCTTCAAGCCCTTTAGCTGCCTCCATTGCACACGTGTGTGACGTGGTCTGTTCTCTTATCCAGGTAAGTAAACCTCAGCCATCACAAATGTGCATTACTTTCTCCTGAGACACAGACCTGCAGCTTCCAGGCTCTGTAGGACCCCACCCAGGAAATGAAGATGGCTGCCATAATAAATTCGAGTCAGTAATGTATTATGTCCTTTAATCACTGTTAGTGGAATGCTTTATATATATATATATTGAACATGCTATGCTTGAAATATACAGTAAAAGAGGAAACCCAATAAGGCTGACATGAAACAAGGAATGGTTGTCAAAATACCAATGAGGCCTCTCAAAAGAAGCTGCGGAGCAGGCCTTCAGAATGGGAAAATGGCTGGTATAATTAGATGTCCATAAAACTATAACAAATAGCCCCACAAAAGGAAGGATCCATCAGCTTTCAGCTTGAAGAGAAAAAAAAGGGAAGGTATTGGTATCCCAAAGGTTGCCGGTTTGAATCCCCGTCTTACTCTGCTGGGCCCTTGAGCAAGGCTCTTAACCTTCAATTGTTCCAGGGCGCTGTACAATGGCTGACCCTGTGCTCTGACCCCAAGGGGTATGCGAAAACTAGCAAATTCCTAATACAAGAAATTGTATAAGGTGAAATAAAAAACAAAAAAAAATTTTAACACAGCCAGAGGAGAGACTCTGGCTGTAACATAATTCAGATCTCTATGCATGTTAATATTTTGGAGTCTTCATGTAGCTTTAGCACCTGATAGGCTTAGAACTTTATGAAATTCAGTAAAGCCAGTAAGTTCTGTGTAATTGTGAAACTTCGGGCCTACAAACCTTTAAATAAGCCTGATTACTTCAAAAAAAACTTAATGTATAAACATTAACAAAAGGCCTATGCCCAACATCTAAAAAAAATGGAAATAGGAACCGTCAAAACCCCCCGAGCAAACAAACAAACCTATTAACTATTTATTTTAATAAATTCCATGCAGATGACTTTTTTCAGCACAGATTTTTTCTATTTGGAAACAAGCTCCGAGTTGATTTTTTTTTTTGGACCTGTAACTTTTGGATAACACTTTATTGTTCTTGTGATTGTTTCCTCACATCCTTTTTTCATTCTCAAATTTTATTCTCCGTTTAAAAGGGTTCCATTTGTTGGTAATTCTTTCACTGTTTGTTGTTTTCTCTTCCCTAATATGTGGTTAAGAAGCGGGTATAATATGGCCAAACATATGTGGATACCCCGATTATTGATTTCAGGTGTTTCTTTGTTAACAAGTGAAAAGTCAAGTGCATAGCCGTGCTATCTCCATTGACAAACACTGGCAGTAGAATGGTTCGTTCTTAAAGCCTAGTGGCTTGAAATAAGGCACTGTCATAAGATGCCACCGTTGCCACAAGTCTGAATGTGGCAGAAGTGAAAGTTCTCCTCTGCTAGATGTCCCCTGGTCAAGTGTAAGTGCTGTTATTGTGAAAGTGGAAGCATTGAGGAGCAACAACAGCTCATTCACAAAGTGGTAGACCCCACAAACTCACCACGAGGGGCCGCTTTGTGCTGAATCACAGAGCTCGTAAAAATCACATCTCTGTCCTCTGTTGCATCACTCACAGCAGAGTTACAAACCGTCTCTGAAAGCAACATCAGCACATGGACTGTGTGTCAGGGGTTTCATGAAATGGTTTTCCTTGGCTGAACAACTAAACACAACTCTCAGATGACTATGTGCAATGCCAAGTGTCGGCTGGAGTGCCATTGAAATGTGTCTCTAGAGTGTTGAATCACACTTCAGTATCTGGCAGTCTTGATGTCTGAATCTTGGTTTGGTGGATATCAGGAGAATGCTGCCTTTCGGAGTGTGCAGTTCCTACTGTAAAGTGTGGTGGCCGAGAGATAACGGTCGGGGGGGGTTTCAAGGATTTGGGCTGGGACTCCTGGGTCGCAGTAGAAAGTACTGTTAATGCTACAAAGCCCTTTTAGTCAATTGTGTCTCTCACTTTGTGGCCCCCACAGGTTCTTTTCTATTCCAGTATGACTGTACCCCTGTGCACAAAGCCAGGCCCATAAAAATAATAGAGAAACTCAAGCGGCCTGATGGTGACGTCACTGTTTCGGTGGCTCTTCTGCTGTGGTGCAGAGGGACAAAAGGAGAGATGGTCAGATGACAATGGCGACCCCTGGTTAGACTGAGAAATAACATCATTTGAGCCATCCAACCTTCTTCCAAACACTTGTGTGTGACACCTTATACTGTAAATTAAAAAACAAAAGAATATGATGAGTAAAATATCATTCGCAGATGTAAATGAACCTACCTACTGTCTTAAATATACTGGTTTTGTAATGGTACTTAACTGGGCTGTGTGGTTTCTTGACACAGACCCATGAATTCTGTGAAGATTTCTTTGCATAGCATACTGGCTCTGTGGGCTTTGAAAAGGTTCCTAATACGTGGACAGAGAGCAGACATCTTTAATGTATTGTATGCTGCCTAGTAGGATATTGACAGGAGAAGAACATCTGAACTTATTCTGTGTTACTGTATGGAGCGAGAGTCCTTCTAAAATCAGGAAACCCAATGGTATTTCACAAATCTGCTACAGCTTGTTTAGGGTTCTCTATGTGGAGCCTGGTATGGATCTAAATAAGGAAAGGTTCTTTGAGGAACCTTCATGTGGTTGGTTCTTTTGAGAACCACAAACGGTCCCCCTATGGTATCATTCCAACGAAACAACTTTGGCACCTTTAATTTTTAAGAGTAAAACCACTTTAGCATTTGGCTACCATAGATCTCTATGGAAAAAATATCTAATCTAAGAACGTTAAACATTTTATTTTTGTAAATGCGAACACTTACAGGCAAATCTTTAATAAAACAATCAGGGATTGTACAAAGTGGCTATTAGTTAAAAAAAAAAGTCAGAAAAGAGATTTCAGAATTGAAGCTTTAGGAAAGCAAAAGGAAAATCCAAGGGCGCCCTCTTGTGTCCGTGCCTTCCAACTGCAATAACAGTCACCCGAAGCCGCTTAACCCAATGGCAGAATTCATTTCCTATTTTTTCGATTTCTCACTGTTGTGTATGAATTTATATATATATATATATACACACACACACAATCCACAGTTTGAAAAGGTGTTTGTTTCTATGGCAAATTCTAATCGCATTTCTTTATACGAGGGATGTTCAAAAAGTTTCCGCACTTTTATATTTTCGTTGGAAACGGTGAAGGCGGGAGGAGCAGTAACTGGGCATTAAAAAGTTGGTACCACGCTGGGAAAATTGCATCGCACAAGAAGGTGAGTAGAAAAGTGACGTAATGTTTTTGAAACCCTTAATAAATAGGGTTTAAAAAAGTGTCGCTCGTAATTTCCTGCTTGCTGTTTTCTTAGCCCTATTTAGAAGAATGTCCATCAAAGTGGTAACAATATTATTACAGTAGTTTATTTGTGTTTTTATTTATTTTAACGAATGGATTGCACAGCATGTCTTCATAAAGTCTACTGTTGTGTCTAGCCCAGTTGAGGATTCCTGCCCTGCTGATAAATTCAAATATATAAATCAATGCACAATAAAAAGTACAAGGAAATGACCATTCAGACAAAATCACCAGAAGCGTCTGACCAGATGATCACAAGCTGTTTTGGATTTTCAGCTACTCCCCTTAAACCGTTAGTTACATCACTATTAGCTTGTCTGTAGGAAATACACTTGATTCAGAACGTGTTCGGAGCCCCTCACTTTCTGCACACTTTATTATAATGACAGTAATATATTTTAGCTATCAGATGCCTTTCTCAACACTCAAGGTCAGCTTGCAAAGAATTAAATACAAGAACAGATAAAATAAACAGCAATACAGCAAAAGTAGCAAACGTACAACAATTTCATTGACAAATAATAAAATCATAATTGATAGGTCCGTTTGAAGAAGTGTGTTTTAAGAATAGTTTTCAATTTTGTTGGCGAATATGAGCAGCGAGAGAATTCCAGAGTTGCGGGGCACTGAACGAATGTGTTGTTGATTTCATTTTAAATTGATTCATTTGCTAGTTTTGCCCTTTCATCTACACGTAACTATCTCATAATGACAAAGTGAAGACATGTTTTAAGAAAGGTTAATTCAATTTACGAAAAATCAAAACCTGAAATCTCTCATTCATAGAGGCGTTCGGACCCTTTGCTGTGGCACTGCAGACTGTGGTCAGGTGTCTCTTGTTTGCCTTATTTCTCCTTCAGATGTTTCTAGAACTTGACTGGAGTCCACCCGTCGCAAACTAAATTTAATTAGACACACGCCAGTGGACAGAAGGTCCCACAATTCACACTGCATGTCAGGACAAAAATAAAAACCACGAGGTTTAAGGAACTCGCTGTAGTCCTCCACGATCAAACTGAGGTGAGGCGCAGAGCACGGCAAGGGGATCAAACAGTCTGTACAGCTTTGAGTGTTCTAAGAGCACAGCGGCCTCAAGAACTGTCAATGGAAGACGTCTGCTTAGAGTTGGCCGTCGGGTCAAACTGAATAACACGGTCTCGATCATGGAGGTAAATATACACTCACCTAAAGGATTATTAGGAACACCTGTTCAATTTCTCATTAATGCAATTATCTAATCAACCAATCACATGGCAGTTGCTTCAATGCATTTAGGGGTGTGGTCCTGGTCAAGACAATCTCCTGAACTCCAAACTGAATGTCAGAATGGGAAAGAGAGGTGATTTAAGCAATTTTGTGTATGGCATGGTTGTTGGTGCCAGACGGGCCGAACTGAGTATTTCACAATCTGCTCAGTTACTGGGATTTTCACGCACAACCATTTCTAGGGTTTACAAAGAATGGTGTGAAAAGGGAAAAACATCCAGTATGCGACAGTCCTGTGGGCGAAAATGCCTTGTTGATGCTAGAGGTCAGAGGAGAATGGGCCGACTGATTCAAGCTGATAGAAGAGCAACTTTGACTGAAATAACCACTCGTTACAACCGAGGTATGCAGCAAAGTATTTGTGAAGCCACAACACGCACAACCTTGAGGCGGATGGGCTACAACAGCAGGAGACCCCACCGGGTACCACTCATCTCCACCACAAATAGGAAAAAGAGGCTACAATTTGCACGAGCTCACCAAAACTGGACAGTTGAAGACTGGAAAAATGTTGCCTGGTCCGATGAGTCTCGATTTCTGTTGAGACATTCAAATGGTAGAGTCAGAATTTGGCGTAAACAGAATGAGAACATGGATCCATCATGCCTTGTTACCACTGTGCAGGCTGGTGGTGGTGGTGTAATGGTGTGGGGGATGTTTTCTTGGCACACTTTAGGCCCCTTAGTGCCAATTGGGCATACCTGAGCATTGTTTCTGACCATGTCCATCCCTTCATGACCACCATGTACCCATCCTCTGATGGCTACTTCCAGCAGGATAATGCACCATGTCACAAAGCTCAAATCATTTCAAATTGGTTTCTTGAACATGACAATGAGTTCACTGTACTAAAATGGCCCCCACAGTCACCAGATCTCAACCCAATAGAGCATCTTTGGGATGTGGTGGAACGGGAGCTTCGTGCCCTGGATGTGCATCCCACAAATCTCCATCAACTGCAAGATTCTATCATATCAATATGAGCCAACATTTCTAAAGAATGCTTTCAGCACCTTGTTGAGTCAATGCCACGTAGAATTAAGGCAGTTCTGAAGGCGAAAGGGGGTCAAACACTGTATTAGTATGGTGGTCCTAATAATCCTTTAGGTGAGTGTATACAGTACATTTAAAATGATGATTTGTTTTCTTCTATTCTATTCATTTTCTTTTTGATCTTACAAGTATCCATCTGGCTTTCCCAAAATAAATTTGATCTAATTGTTACTGAAGAAATTTCAAGTTTATCCTTGAATTTTCAATCACCCTTAGCAGCATCATCTTCAAGTTTGTAAATTGACTAAATCTTTGTTTTTCTATTCTAAACCTCATATAATTCCCAATTATTAGAACATGAATTACCCTTTAAAGGAAACCCCCACCAAAAAATAATTTTTTAAAATACGTTCTCTGATGGAGGATCATAGGAATCATCGGGTAGAGGGGTCCTTTCATCGGATTGGCTGTGCCCAGCGCTGTCTCAGCTGTGAAATGGCCAATAGGGGGAGGCAGCTTGATGGCCGAGGTCTCCAGGACTCTCCAGGACACTGAACAAATCCAAATCCTATTATGTGATATCATCTACTGTTAAATTCTGCTCTGTACTTGTAATATTTCTATTACTCATGATATTCTATATGGTGTTCCACAAGGCTCTATCCTGGGTCTGCTGCTCTTTTCGATTTACATGCTTCCGTTAGGTCAGATTAGCTCAGGACATAACGTGAACTAACACAGCTATGCTGATGACACGCAGCTGTATTTATCAATAGCACCTGATGACCCCGACTCTGTTGATTCACTAACACAATGTCTTACTTGTGTTTCTGAGTGGATGAGTAGTAATTTTCTCAAGCTAAATAAAGAAAAAACTGAAATTTTAGTGATTGGCAATAATGGATATAGTGAGGTTATTAGAAATAAAATTGATACATTAGGATTAAAAATCAAGATGGAGGTAAAGAATTTAGGGGTAACTGTTGACTGTGACCTGAATTTTAAATCGCATATTAATCAGATCACTAGGACAGCATTTTTTCACTTAAGAAATATAGCAAAAGTTAGAACTCTTATATCATTGAAAGATGCTGAGAAATTAGTTCACGTGTTTGTTTTCAGTCAGCTAGATTACTGTAACGCTCTTCTCTCAGGACTACCCAAAAAAGACATAAATCGACTGCAACGAGTGCAGAATGCAGCTGCTAGAAACCTAACTAGGAAAACAAAATCCAAGCACATTTCTCCAGTTTTGATGTCACTACACTGGTTACCTGTGTCATTCAGAATTGACTTTAAAATACTGCTTATGGTTTACAAAGCCTTAAATAATCTCATTCCATCTTATATATAAGAGTGTCTGACATCTTATATTCCAAATTGTAACCTTAGATCTTCAAATGAGTGTCTGCTTAGAATTCCAAGAGCTAAACTTCAAAGAAGTGGTGAGGCGGCCTTCTGCTGTTATGCAACTGGAATAGCCTACCAATAGGAATTCACCAGGCTGATACGGTGGAGCACTTTAAAAAACTGCTAAAAACACATTACTTTAACATGGCTTTGTCATAACTTCATTTTAATTTAATCCTAATGCTCTGCATATTGAATTAATTATCATTACTATTCATGGTGGCTCCAAAATCCGTACTAACCCCTACTCTCTCTTCTGTTCTTTTTCCGGTTTTCTGTGGTGGTGACCTGCACCACCACCACTTGATCAAAGCACCATGATGTTCTACATTGATGGATTAAAGACCAGAAGTCCATGTGACTGTCATCATCAGCTCCTTCCATGAGAACCCTGAATGCAATGAGGACTGATCATTTATGTTAGGTAGAATGCCCAGAGGGGGCTGGGAGGTCTCATAGCCTGGAACCCCTGCAGATTTGTGAATTTCCCCTTGGGATTAATAAAGTATCTATCTATCTATCTATCTATCTATCTATCTATCTATCTATCTATCTATCTATCTATCTATCTATCTATCAGATTTTAATTTTTCTCCAGCCGTCTGGAGTTTTTTTTCTGTCCTTCCTGGACATTTTGAACCTTACTTTTATTATATGTTGATTAGTGTTCTCTGATTTTAATTCTTACTTTGTCTTTTTTCTCTTTCTTCATCATGTAAAGCACTTTGAACTACATTATTTGTATGAAACTGTGCTATAGAAATAAATGTTGTTGTACTATTATATTGTACCAGTAACGGTGTACTGCACGATAACATGGAGTGAATACACTTGACTTGATCATTCCTAGTTATCATCCTCTTTCTCTGTCTCTGTTTAGCATTCGTTTGCTCAGAGGTTGATGCGCTTGCTGCTTCCAGAGCAGGTCTTCTTTTCTCCACCCAGGCGGTCTGCTGCTTCTCTTCTTTTGTCGGCATCTTTTCGCGTTAACTGATTAAGTCAGTGTTTGTGTTGCAATTATTTAGTACATTTTCTTTAATTTTTCACTCAAGCTGGCACTTAAGTCTTCAATCTGCCTCAAGAATGATTAGTGAAGGTGGTAGGGAATGAGAATGGCGCCCACACGCATGCGCCGCACGGCTGCCCTGCTGCGCGCTGCCGAGAGTTGATTCTACAATAAAATAAAATACGTAATAAAAATCATCATGCCGAAAGCATAGTAGACATCATGTAGTATATGTGTACCAAATTTCAAGTCAATTGGTGAAACAGTTTGCGAGCTACAGGTGATTTAAAATCCTGGACAGACAAACGGACAGCCACAGTAGCGTATTCTATAAGAAGATTGAGGATTTATTCTGTTCTGTGTATTGTATTGTATTGACCGCCTTCTCTTTGACACCTACTATATACCCAACCTAACTGGAAAGGGCTCTCTCTCTTTGAACTCCCTTTCCTAAAGTTTCTTCCATTTTTTTCCCTACAAGGGTTTTTTTGGGACTTTTTCCTTGTCTTCTTAGAGAGTCAAGGCTGGGGGGGCTGTCAAAAGGCAGGGCCTGTTAAAGCCCATTGCAGCACTTCTTGTGTGATTTTGGGCTATACAAAAATAAATTGTATATGTTACTTACTCCACGTATCTTTTAATGGTGGCCAAGAAAAAGTTTTAATGTGATGTTTTCATGCAGAATGGAGATTTTAAACAGTTATGACAGAATACAAGCCAATGGTGATCAATGCTTTACAGCGGCAATCATTTTGAAAAATCCATCCATCCTTTATCCAACTCGCTCAATCCGAACACAGGGTCAGGGGGGTCTGCTGGAGCCAATCCCAGCCAACACAGGACACAAGGCAGGAACCAATCCCGGGCAGGGTGCCAACCCACCGCAGGAAATGTGAAAAATGTCAATGAAAAAAAGAAAGAAAACTACAACGTTACCTGACTCTCTTCGCATAATCTCATGAATTAGCAGCTCCAAAGCACTTCCAATAAAGCCCACTAGAGGGGGAACCTCACAGTCGAGCCAAGGCTAGTAATAAGGGCAAGCACCAATTCTTTATAAAATAAAAGATTTAATCTTCAAAAAAAAAAGTATTCCAATCACAATGAAGCTCTGTGGAGCACAAAGGTAACATGGAATTGCCTGTAACAGGAAGGCAGTCCATCTGAACAGTGGAAAGCAAAGTCAAGACACAGAGCAAAAGGTTGAAAATAATCCAGAAAAAAAATCACAAGGCATAAAGTATTTTAAAAAATACAGCAACTCACCACTCCAGCGTGGATTCACAAGGAACTACCAGGAGCTGTGACAGACCCCCGGATTTATAGGTGGTGGGAGGGGGTGTTCCTGGAGGTGATTGGCTGGTGGCCCAGCTACAAAACACATGGAAAATAACACAGGTGACTTGCATACACAGACAAAACCAAAAGTAAAGAAACATGCAACTAAACATACATAAGAGTCATAAATTAACCAAAGAGAAATAAAACATCAATTTGAACCCCAGCCAGGGGGCTGAGACCTGATACCTAAACTACATGTAAGTTATTAAGTCGCCTGTATGAACACAACATACATAATTTTTCTTTATAAATATTGTCAAACGTCTGGAAAATTCAGCTCAGATCACAATCAGGAAACGCAAGTCACATGGGATTGACGTTTTGATTCGAAGATCCGCCTCTCCACCTCATTCACTGGTCAAGAGTTCTGTGGAAATCTGCTCATCATTTATATGACTCAGTTAACTTAAAAGGAAACATCTACACTCATAAGAATAAAGCCGCCAAAGTGGTTCTTCAGACCAATGCCATGGGAATTTGGTTCCAAAAACAACCATCCAAATGAATGTTCTAGAAAGAGCCAATATTGTACTGAAATAGCGTTCTGGGCAACTGTGTGTAGTTTTCCCACTTATTTTTTAATCAGACTTTGACACTCAGGAAGCTGCTCCTTACCCTGGACAATGACTGGCAACCCTGGCTAAACAGAGGAGTACATCTAGTAACAGACTGAGATAACTGCGTTGCTCCAAAGAGCGCCATGTGAGGTCGTTTGTACCCTCAGCCATCAAGCTGTAGAATGAGTAACTCCATGGCCGAGGTGGTCTTGGTCCCTGTGTGATGAATGGTTCTGAGCTGGTCTAGCAGACATCTTAACAGACAATGGCACTGTGTGCCAATATACTGTACCAATGACTGGCATCCTGTACTGTGAAACTGGAACTGATAAGTAGGTTCTCTAAATAATAGAAAGGAACATTCAAAAAGGTTTGGGGCAGCCTTGAAGATTTGGCTGGTAAAATAGAGCAAAAAATCATCAATAGGTCTTTACAGAGTTAAGTCCAAAACAGAAATCATTCATTCTTAACAAGATGGCATTTTTAAAGTCGGGTGGAGGAAGTGATGTCATCGGGCCCTGAACCAGAAATGATGTTGATAGGCCCAGGTGGAATTTCCCTCAGGTGGTCTACAAGAGAAAGACAGAAAGGGTCAGTTCACACTGCCACCCCTTGGACTGGGGTGGGATTACCATCTTTAGAACCATTTTGCTACCTTACCTCCCATGTGCATGTGTGTCAGTGCAAATCCAATCAGTTTCCACTTTGTAAATGTCTATACTTTGTTCATTTACTTATAGATAATTGTTATAGATTATACTTTATTTTACATTTACTTAATTGGCGGACGCCTTTATCAGAGGCAGTTTACAACATTTATGATACAATTGGTTACATTTCTTTTGGTTTTCCAGTTGGAGTGCAGGCAGGTCAAGTGACTTACTTAGGGTCACACAGTATCAGTATTGGGATTTGAACCCACAACCTCAGGGCTTGAAGTCCAAAGCCTTAACCACTAGCCCCAGGGGAAATTTAAACTTTATGGATACTCAAGAAATAATAGAATACTGTATATATATCCACCTTAATAAAAGAATAAATGTCTGATAGTCCATCAAGTTGCTATGTCCCTGTTATGCCAATAGATGGCACATCACAAACATTAATGCTGTTTTTGAGAATCCCATACCAATTAGCATATAACAGAGACATATGAATGGCATGGTGCACTTCAAACGTTAACACTGACATCTATGTTGATTATTTATATTTAAACTCGTCTAACACGAGTTGTACAGCTAGTATAAAATAACAAACAACAATTCCATCAACACATTTAAGAACTTCTGACTTGAATTAGCAAACTACTGCTGTCAATCACAGGCTGGTAGGTGTAAATAAGAGGAGGTCAGATATGTGCATTTGTACCTTGTTAGCAAAGTTCAGATTATTATAATTCTTGTTATATGTATAGCTGTGCCTTTTTTGTCTGCTGCTGTAATACCACAATTTTCTTCAGGACTAATGGTTTCGATCTCTCTCTCTCTCTCTCTCTCTCTCTCTCAGTCTATCCATATTAGGAGCCCATTCAAAGTCCAAAGAACAAATTTCATACAAAATATTATTTTTGCCAAGCAATGGTTCTAGAAGGCCCACCCAAATCACTAAAGTACCATTATAAGACGGTTACTCCAGAGAATGCATTTGCACTGCTCAAACATCAGATCTGCCAGCCTAGCTTAGCTAACAGCCTGTTCTCCTGCCTTGGTTCATTTCCATATTTTGTTGCCGCTAGCACTTGTGCCTATTTTAGTTCAAGATTATTTTTAGAGAGTGTTTAGTGTGGCTTATTTGTTCTTTCTCCTGAGTTAGATGAGCTACTGAGGTACTTTGGTAGCAGACATTTTCTACATAGTGATGTCCACTTAACTGTAAAGGCCCTACTGACTTCTTTATTTCTTACACTGTAGTCCAGATAGCCCCACCATTTAATTTTCTCCAACTTCTTCTGAAGTGGTTGCATGGAATTTGAAAGAAAAACATTAAACACGAGGACCATTGCAGTGTAGTCAGAGGAGAATATGGTACAGTAATTCCATTCTTTATGAACTCTTCCTAAAACTGTCTGAGCATGCCAATTTGAGCGCCTCGCCATCTTCAGTGTGTCCAACTGAAGCGCAGCTATGACTTGTAATACAGATGAGGTTATTGCGTGGTTGCCAGCCCCATGATAACAGCTTGCCAGCGGGGGTCGGACAGTAGCCTAAAAAGGCTCAAACATTCATACACTGCTGCCGAAGTTTTATGGCTCTCCGGCCGCGAATCTGGCGCAGTGGTCTCCAGATCGCACTTTAATGCCACTGTCTGCATGGAGTGTAATTTCACGTTTCATAAAGCATCGATGACAAAAAAACAACCTTGGCGCTTTATTAAACTTTGTCTTTTTCACAACACTCTTAATAGAATTACAAGCGGCATCAGCATATAAAAAACACCTTCTTATCTGTGTGATCTATATTAATAGAGTGTATATAGCAGACACAATGCATAGCACACGTCCCATATACGAGAATGTCGCCGACCCCTAAACGCGACAGTAACCTCAAACAGTTCTGCTCTGAACAAATCTCTCCATGCGCGAGTGCCCATGGGAAACATTTAATAACATCACCGTAGTATACAGTAACGTGGAAAGCCGTACACGCCATTTAATTTGCCGATCTGGCATATTTGATGGCTTGCGCTTTCGCTGCGGTAGCAGCAGCCGGCGCTGTTTGAATTGTACGCAAAGGTCCGGGGACGGGAATAGTCCGGCAAAGGAAGGAACGCCTCGTCCACTGGCGGGCTGTGGGATTTCCCCGCTGATCAGTTTCGTTTTTGTATATTTCAGTTCCATGTTTGAACGTCCACCTGCAGGATGTCAGACTTTGAAGGGATGACGGTTGGTGAGTAGCCCATTTTGTTTATCGGAAGTGCAGCCTGTGCAGCCCTCGGAAGGTCCGCAGGGTGGTCGACTTTCGGAATCGGCTCCGCACTGAGAGGCGTGGCATTTTGGACCGCGGGTTCTTTATGCAGGTAATCGTAACAGTTCTTTGAAACTTTTTTTTTTCTTTTTAAACTGATGGACGGCTTTGCTCTGTCGTTGGCTCCACTTTCCACGACTGCCGCTGTTGTCTTCTTCTGTGAGCAGTGGTCGCCACAAACTGAGTGACAGTTAGCGCGCTTCAGAAACTGTCCCCGTATGTTTCCTAAGCCACTGATGACATCCAGTGATCACTCCTTAGAGAAGAGCGGCTATTGAGTGACACTTAGCTGCAGGTCGTTAGTAGTAATTGACCATTACGGCGGGATAACACAATAGTCCCCTGAGGCTACAGCTGCAGGTAATGGTCATGATGGCTGTTAATGGACTGGGGCCTTATTTGTCCGAGAGATGACCCTTTGATTCACACAGTAATTAGGTGGCCACTAAGTCCCCTGAGGCCCAGATTATGTTGAAGTAATAGCAGTCCCGTGGGAAACATGTAATTACGTGACTGCATCTTGTCCATAGGGCTTCTAATTTTCTAGTGCTACTGTGTCCACTAAAAAAGATGGCTAGAGAAATACTTTAGAAGGTTCAGATGGCTACTAAAATCTTTTGGGTTAGGTCTGTAATGCAACTCGGAGACCCTACAGCAATACAGTCTTTCATAATCTCAGGCGTTGACTTCCACAGTACAACAGCTGCTTGGATCACTTTGACTTCTGGTCCTCAAAGTTATCAGGTGGCTACTCAAGCTTTTATAGGTCCAAGTTCCTTCTAAAATCCAGTTAGTGAAAGTCCTTCTTAGATCTCATCTCCATCAATAAAATTGAAATACCTTCTGTCAGTTTTTTTAATTTTTGTCCTCCTTTGACATTATTTATCCATTTAACTTACTAAAGATCTCATTTCAACTCTCACATCACACCTTGTCTGTTCATTTACTGATTACGCAAAACGGCCAAACTGCTTTCCATGTAATTTTTGCTTTTAGATTGCCTTTGGTCCAACTTAAAGTATAGGCTTTATGGCATTTCAAAAATTACTTCAGAGTAAGGGTTATAATGTGGGGGGCAATCCCAAAAACTGTGCACTGTTCCACAACACTTGATCTTAATGAAAGTTTGAATATATAATAAAGCTGAACCAACGTAAAATCGAGGCTACACAGCACTTTTTCATCAGGAAGGGATGTTGTCATGGCTTAAAAATGTGCCATTCCAAAATGTCCGTTGTGAAACCACAGTAAACTAAGGAATACAATTAAGTAGCATTCATGGTTCTGACCCAGCAAGGTGTTACAGCAATTATGGAAAATAAATATACACAAAAAGAACAAATTCTCAATTCAAGGGAGCAGAAAAATTGATAGAGAAGTGGTGAGGATGACAGATGGGGCGCTTGTATTTCAGCCAGCATTGACGAAAGTGTCAACATTTTAAAAATATATAAATATGTGCTTTCTTACCTCAAACCACTATGCAAACGTATCAGGTGTGTAGGCTAGGGGGCGCCACAGAGCCCCAACCCCAAGTACGAACACACAAACACGGTCCTGGGTTCAAATAACAGAGATCTTATTACACAAATACCTTATATAAAAATGAAACACTGTGTTTCTTCTTCTTCATTCTCTCTCTGCCTCTCTCCCTCTCCACTGTACTGCTACTCCTCCACTCACGTGTTGCCCGTCTTCGCTCCCAGCTCCAAATCACCTGGACAAGGCAGTTTAATTAAGTCTCTTTTATTGAGGACTCGGTGACGTGACGTAGCCAGTGAGAAAGCCAGGGAGCGCCCTCTGTCGTCCGTCGGGGTCCCCTACAGGGCTGCTCCTCCTGACTCCAACTCCTGTGCAGCCCTGCGGGTGTCCAAACTGGGACGCTATTTCAGGGACACTGCCACCTAGTATAGTTTGGGATTAACTACTCCTTGCCATGCTCTCCCGCCAGTAATCTTTGGGCATCCCACCTAGCACAAGGATCATAAGGCTTCCCGACCAGGATACCCCCCCTCCCCTCTCCATTTCGTCCAACCTTCCATTATGGCATCCCAGCTGGATAAGGATTCCACCTCCTTCTTTGGTGGGCCACCCAACTGTCATCTGGGGCATCTACACCAGGCAATGCTGGGTACTTCAGCCAGTGAAACGCTAATTCCCATGGCACCTTGCTGGAAATTGGACACTTGTGATGTACAGCACCCAGTTAGATGCCAAAGGAATCCTTCATAACAGTTTATAATGGCTAATAATACCCTCTAGGTCCTAGCCCCCTCACTCTAGTAACGTGACCCCTGCAAGCCTCAAGTTTATAGTCTGCACAGCAGCACCAAACCACACCTAAGCAGGCAAAACAATCGATGGCTGCTGACATCCCTTTGGTTTTTGTTGACGCTGCAGCTCATTGCACCATAACATCCCTTATGGCAGTGAAGGTTCCAACATGGAACTCAGTGGGCTAAATGCTGATATAGAAACAATTCTTCATTATTTATAAATTGTTAAGGTGAAGTTGTTAGGCTCTTTCAGGTCATGTCACAGTGGTCACGTAAAGCGATATGAAGTTTATTTCCGTTTCTTTCACTGTTGACTTGTATTTTGTTACTCTTTTCTTGCACTGTGAAGCACCTTGTGATAGTTCTTGGTCTAAAAGGCACTATACACGATCAACAAAGGTTGGCCTACCTGAGCTTCACATCTCCCTGCACTAAAGCCAAGTGACTCGTCTAAGTGACCCCCGAGCGCCAGCAGCAGAGCCACATTGCTCAGTGAGTCACTGTCAGGCCTCTATGGCTTCCAAAGGAGTCACCTTCCTCTCTCTGCATTTCCCGCACTGCAGCAGCCCTTGAGACAAATCTGCAGTATTGATCCTGGCCAGCCTGGCCTGCCTTGAGCTGCGAGTCTCTCTCATGGCAGCCGTTCAGTACAAAGCAGCAGGCATGTTTCAAGCTGTGCCATTCTGCGGTGCCCAGTGAAGGCCATGTAATCAGCCACATGCTGAAATTCAAGAACACGTTAAAAGGTTTTCAGGAATTTATTCCAACATAGTATTATTCTGGGATGCTTTCTGATGCAAATCTCTATCTTGATGGTATTCACGTGTCCATTTCACAGTTTCTTCTCCGTATCTGAGTTTAAGAGAAATGGTGGAAGTTGTATTCACTGTATTCCAGTAAAGATAAACTGGCTGGTTTGTACAATGCATCACTTCAGGAAGTTTCCTGTTTCCTAGTATAGCTGAGCTGGCTGACATGTAATCCAAAAATGTTTCCTCTCTGGCTTCTTAATATAGCTTGACTGGTTAGCCTGACTGCAGTGTAAAGCCACAGAGACTTTTGTTCTCCAGACTTTTAGGGCCTGCTGAGGTCATATAGGAGTAGCTTTCTCTCCTTTTCCCTTTATTTCTGGGTCCAGATCTGGATTGAATTTTTTTTTCTATTTCTCTATATATTGGACACAGTAGAGGAATAACTGAAACAAGTTTTACTCACATATTGTGTATTACACTTTGAGTTCGAGTTCAGGTTTATTGTAATGTGTACATAATAATGTACAGTGAAATTCACTCCAAAGCAGTGACAACAATTCGGTACGAACAAAGACACGCACACACATGCACAAGAAAATATGTTGTCACGCATGGGCGCCTAATGGTCCCTTTCCAGGCTTGGATAAAGTATGCAATGACCTGCCAGAACAGTAGGGGGCACCACTGCTAACAATACCATCTTTTCATTCCTCCGTAGCTCCAAGCAGCTGCCCAAGGAGGGTGCAGCAGCCACGCCCCCACTCAACTAAGCCACGCCTTCTAAATTCGAAGATGGCATCTCAGTCTGAGAACTACGTTCCGCATGAGCAGGCTCCCACACCCAGACGCTACTCGATAGAGCTGAGAATTTAGAGAAGGGATATTGTGCACCTGTTTTCTGTTCTGCCACCGCACGCTCATTTCTGTTCTAAATTTTGGACATTAGCAGTAAGCATGTTGATCCGGT
The DNA here is from genome assembly GCF_016835505.1 of Polypterus senegalus. NCBI lineage: Eukaryota > Metazoa > Chordata > Cladistia > Polypteriformes > Polypteridae > Polypterus > Polypterus senegalus. The sequence continues at coordinate 28,512,573 of NC_053171.1, read as the reverse complement.
ACGCCTTCCACAATATATATGCAACATCTACTGTGTAGATATATCTGTGGCTAGTAGGACCCCTAGCAAAGCCCCAAGCCCCAGGTACAACTGGTCCAAAGACATCACGGGTTCAAAAGGTTGAAAAGAAATTAATTAGTTTGACGTCACCGTTTCTTGGTGCTTGGATTGCTCATGTGCTCATTTTGTCTGTTGATAACACTTCATGATGAAATTCTTCAGTAAGATTTGGATATAATACGTCTTCTTTAATTGGGATCTTAAAGTGAGGAAAACGTTAAAATTTATAAGATCTGAAAGAGCAGGCACTGTGTCTGACGAAAGCATTCACACGAATGAGAGGTGAGAGTACCGTGTGCATTGTTCAATACGGTTGAGAGGAGGGCAGGACTTGAAAAAATGTCACGGCCAAAGTCTTATCTCGCGTGACTTGAAAACATCTCTTCAAAAAAGTTTTGTCTCATCCCCGAATTTGTTTATATAATAGAGAGTTGTGTCTTCAGTGGAGTCCAAACCAGAAGTGACGTGCTTCTGGGTGCCGGCACCTGAATCCTAGGTGACGTTTTCAGGGATGAATCAGACAGATTTTCCTGTGCTTGGTCTGCAGAGATAACAGAAGAAGGTTTAGGGTACCCTGCCACCTCCTGGCCTGGCGTGGAATTACCCTCACTTGGTCCATACAACTTTCTCCTACTTGCACGTGTGTGACACAGGACAACTAATAGTTTGCTAACCTAATGTTAAAGAAAGGGAAATTCTGGTATGGCCTCACTAGAGTTTTCATGCTGGAAGGGTTACTGGTATTACTACATTGTAAGAAACAGCAGTGTTCGTGCAGGATTAATGGAGCAGCCACCCTGGCAAATGTACTGGGCAGACAAAATACAAACTGTGTGCAAAAATTAAACTTGTACAAAAAAAACCACACACACACACACACACTTCTAGCTGTTTTGAAACAAATACTGACTTAAAGAACAGATAAGCGAGGAGCTTCCTTAAGAAAGGATATATTTAGAAGGCAAAATGACCATGTGATTAAAGGGTAAGCTGGAAGCAAAGCTGGAATATAATGTAGTTTAAGGCAACATCAGTTTTTAATTATAGAAAATAAGTTACAGTGTCGAGAATCAGAAATAATATGATATCTTTTGATTCATTTACTGAACTTGCTTAATCAATGTTTAGGATCATAAAAGCTGAAGTCTAGTCTGGCAGCACTGGACACAAAGTAATAACAAACTCTGGATAGGTCAACAGCCAGTGAACCATTTTATAAAGTGACTTTTGATCAATAAGAGCTGTAAAAACCATTCAAGACAAATATTGTGATCAGGCGTCATACATCATTGAAAACACGTCATTTGAAAAGTCAATCAAGATTAACTTTATGCAAGGTCATTATTTTTTGCATCTTTCTTAAAAAGCAATAGGCAATTGAGTTGTAGAAATTATTAGATTGGATTAGATTACATTAGATAAACTTTATTAATCCTAAAAGGAAATTCAGATGCATACAGCAGCAGAACTATTGAAAGATACAAAGTCACAGGGCAAATAATGCAGCTTTTAATTGGTGTGTAAATATAAATAAAATTAAATAAAATGCATAAATAAATAGATGTATATTGTCCTGCGGTGGGTTGGCACCCTGCCTGGGATTGGTTCCTGCCTTGTGCCCTGTGTCGGCTGTGATTGGCTCCAGCAGACCCCTGTGTTCGGATTCAGCGGGTTGGAAAATGGATGGATAAATGTATATTGTTCAGATATTTGAAAATGATATTTCAAAAATAAACTTAACGAGTGCCACAGGAGGAAGCATTGAATTGCCTTATAGCAGTGGGCAGAAAAGACCCCCAGAGGCGCTGCTTAGCACACTGTGGTGGAACGAGTCTGTGTCTAAAAGTGCTCCAGCAGAGCGCCTCCTGATGGGGATTTTTCATGATGGCATCCAATTTTGCCACCATCCTCTTTTGCACAGTAGCTCTCAGGTTGTCCAGGGTTCACCTTGTGAAAGGAGCAGGCTTTCCTGATACTGTATCTTTGTTCAGACATTGTGCTTCTTCTGAGCTCAGGCCACTTCCCCAGGAGTCTGCACCACATTGACTACAGCTGAGTGGTACAACATTTTTGGCTGCACACATCAGAAGACCAGAGTTTCCATGGCAAGTCCAGTCTGGTCTGGGCCTTCATGTGTTGTCAGGCCACTTCAGTTTGCTTATAAGGTACTTGTAGGTCTGCACCACTTTCACGTCCTCCCCTGAATGGTAACCTCAGAAGCTCCTTGGCATGTCAGACGTCCACCACCAGCTCTTTTGTCTTGCTGATGTTGAGTTGTAGTTTGCTGTCCCTGCACCACAAGACAATATATTATAATATTATTATTTATTATAATTAGTCTTTATTGTGTGCAGCGTCCTTCATACTGCTCACTACCTTATAATGGTTTAAAAAGCCTAATAAAAGGTAGCGTAACATTCTTAAAGCCATTTTATTGAATTTAAGGTTACAGAGGTTTGTACCTAGACCAGCATCATCGAGGGTAAAGCACTAGCCAGCGCTTTAATATGTGCCAGTCTGTCACAGTGCCCACTTTCTCTGACGCCCACACAGTCAATGAGTGATGTGTGTCATTGGTATGTGGGAGCAAAACTGGAGTACAATGAGAGAAATCCACACAGACAAGAGGGGAAGGAGCAAATTCTGCACAGGCAGCTGCCGGGCACAGGGCTTGAACCCAAGACTTTGGATCCATATATCAGCAGTGTTATTTTTTAACAAATTTTAAGAAAGGTCTTTCTATCAAGTGAGTGTTCTAGAAGTGACCCCCTAAAAGGCACTAATCAAAAAGACAGGGTCAACATTATCAGCCACTTTGACATTGAATGACCTGACTTAAACAAGTAGTCGTGAATAATATTACCATTGGTCTTTCTTTTATATAGTGCCTTCACAAAACTTACTGTTCCAAAGTGCTGTACACACTAATCAATAAAAATATTACAATAAAATGTATATTGTGCTCTGGACAAGGAAATGAAGAAGCATATTATTCTCAGTCTCTGATCTCCAAATTGTCTTTCATAGTGAGTAATATGAACACGTTAGAAAAGAGAAGCACGGCGGAGCATTCAGCCGGACCTGGGGGCTTAATTAGTTATTTTAAAAGCTTATGTTTGTTTATACAGTATATTTCATCAAAGAGACAGAGATTGCATTTTGTTTAACAAAGTATAAAAAAAGATGTAATAGAATGTGATCGCATAAATTTCTCCGTAAAATATAATGCTTCTTAATAGAATTTTACAATACCTCCAGCATGCTCCGTGACCCTGGCCTGGATTTAATGGGTTTGAAAATGACATTAAAAGACAACACTGTGTACTTAAATCAAGTCCATTGTTCACACTGGTGGTGTACTTTGGATAAGCAGGTTTGGAAAATGGATGGATTGATGGATGGGTAATCTGCCGATAATGCAGCCACGAGGTTGCTTTAAATGAAACTTGAATACAGAGTATGTGTTTATTCAGTGCACACACGGTGGCTTTCAAATTAATCAAATGTTACAGAACATGTTAACCACAAACTCAATACCAGAACTGAGCATCCCCATGGCGGACAGCACTCGTATGTTGAAGTAATGTAAACCCAATGGCAGGGGCAGGACACACACACACACACACACACACATATCTGGCAAGGTAGTAGAGAGACAGAAATGACATCTCACCCTGCATGGAGCTCCCTGTGTTAGTTCACCATAGCTTGTTCGGGAAGGTCTGTGCCCAAGCCACCCACAGTACGTGACCCTGGCACACACAACAGCTTCTTTGACAGCGGCTAATGGCAGCACAAGGCTTCTTCCTACCACTTATTTAGCTACATTCTGTCACCATCAATGAGGGCTTTGTCCACTGCAATATTAAACTGAGTCTTTTTTACATTCTTAACTGTGATTACAATAGCAAGATGGTATTTTGGCTGTTTTCTAACATTCAAACTATATTTTTAAATGATGCTTTATAATTCTAGTGATCTATATTATTGACTTTAATGTATGCACAGGGCGGCATGGTGGCGCAGTGGTAGCGCTGCTGCCTCGCAGTTAGGAGACCCGGGTTCACTTCCCAGGTCCTCCCTGCGTGGAGTTTGCATGTTCTCCCCGTGTCTGCGTGGGTTTCCTCCGGGTGCTCCGGTTTCCTCCCACAATCCACAGACATGCAGGTTAGGTGGATTGGCGATTCTAAATTGGCCCTAGTGTGTGCTTGGTGTGTGGGTGTGTTTGTGTGTGTCCTGCGGTGGGTTGGCACCCTGCCCAGGATTGGTTCCTGCCTTGTGCCCTGTGTTGGCTGGGATTGGCTCCAGCAGACCCCCGTGACCCTATTCGGATTCAGCGGGTTAGACAATGGATGGATGTATGCACAAGTTCCCACCTATGTCACTGCTGAGTTACTGTTAATATCAAATAACTGAACTGGGCATGAAACACAATCAGACGCACTAGAAGGGCACCTGTAAATTAAAAAAAATATGCCTGTTTGATTCTCTATGAATTTACAAATATATGTTATGGTGGACAACCAGGACCCTTACCTAGCCGGGTAACACCTTCATAAAGGCAGGACCGGCACGCTAGGTGGCAGCACCTCTGGGTTGCAGCCATGCCTCGGATTCCCACAGGGCTTCATGGGAGTCATAGTTTGGCACAGCCCTGTTGGGTTCCATGGGTGCCGCCAGGGGGTGCTGCAGGGAATGCAGAGCCCTACTTTGTCAGGCTTCTGCCTCACCCGGAAGTGCTTCTAGACCATGCTAACAGGCCACCGGAGGTACTCCTGGGTGTACTGTAGAATAAAAGAAGCCCTGGAGGAAGTTGGATGAAGCTTGCTGGATGAGGAGTGTAGGCAGAAGGACAGACAAAGACAGAGAAGAGAAAGAGAAAGATGAAGAAAGAGACAAAGCCAAGAAATGTTGTGAGCTTTTTATATCCTTGTGCTCATGTACTGTACTGTTTAGGTGGGAAACATCCGGGAAGGATTTCTCACAGCAGAATAAAAGCCTGTATTGTGCTGAAAATTGTGTCTGCGTCTGACTGTGTTGGGTGTTGGGAGCTGAGCCTCCATGCAGGCCACAACGTACATATATATATATTGTAATATAAGAGACAGACAGCTATAAAGTTTTGGGGCACCTGAAGGCTAACTGCATATGATAAAAACAAAACACTGGTGTATATATGTGTTAAAATTCAAGGAAAATGTCATGCAGACACAGGTCTCTGGAACAGACTGCCTCAAAATGGCAGAATTATGGACATCTGGCAGGCAGACACTGGAAGTGACATCAGAGATGTTAAGATTGTCAGTCTTCTAGTCTGCTAACAGAGGAAGAGAAAGGTATCGGTTAACAGTGCCCTCTGGTGCTCTGGTGGAAAATTACTTTTATCTGAGCTTATAAGCGGACCCCCATGTGCATGTGTATATTCAGGGGGAGCAGCCCTGGACTGTGCAATACCTCCTCCTGGACGCTAGATGGCCAACCCCCTGGGTTGGAGCAGTGCCTCGGTTTCCCACAGAGCTCCATGGGAATTGGAGTTGGATGCAGCCCTGTTGGGTCCCGCAGTCACTGCCAGTGGGTGCTGCATCTGGGACTCCTGAGCCTGTATGGGCAGTGTATTTGCCACACCCGGAAATGCGGCCAGAACTCAGCAGTCAACCACCTGGAGCACTTCCGGGTGGACTATAAAAGGGGCCAGCAGCCACCACTGAATAGCCAGAGTAGGGAGGAGGAGGACGAAGCTTGGAGGAGGAGTGGTGGTGCAAAACAGGAGCGTTTTGTGCTTTATTTTATGTGTTTTGGGACTGTGTTGTGTCTGTGGGGATTACTGGAAAGACGAGCCCCTCAGGTGAAGTACAATAGAAGTTCTTTGTTTTTACAAGTGCCTCCGGTGTGAGTCTGTGTTTTGTCAGGTGCCTATATAGCACCTTGTTACAATGTATACAGTATATCTCTATATATACAGTATATATATATTGTGACGTGTGATTCCCTGTCTTGCTCCCTAAAACACGAAGCTGAGTCTCAGTACTTTAGCAAAACCAACTTTATTCAGCTTGCAACAGGAACAGCACGGTTATTTATTGTAGTGGGATCTACAACTCTCTTATACACACACACTGCAATCAGGTAGGGTCATGGCCAAGTTAGTGGCCAAGTAATACTGTTCCCTGCATTTATAAGGTTCCTTGCATCACCCATTGACGGCAAGCACTTTTAGCGCAACTGTGATCAACTCAGATCTGCTTTAGCTGTGAGCCACTGCAGCGTTGGGAGCCTATGGTTGTCGCAGTAACTGATAAGCTGTCCTCCACAGATGTGCTAATTGCGCTTCAGGGCGGTCTTCGGCGTGTCGATCCGTTGGGGGGAGTCCCAAACAAATTTAGAAACCTTACTATATGTATATATATATATATATATACAGTATATATACAGTATATATATATATATATATATATATATATACTAAGAAAATACCAAGCCAGGAGAAGTAGTGTGTTAAAGAAGCAATGAAAAGAAAAGGAAACATTTTGAAAATAACGTAACATGATTGTCAATGTTATTGTTTTGTCACTGTTGTGAGTGATGAGTGTTGTTGTCATATATATATATATTTACACACACACACAAACATATATATATACATATCTATACATATACACATACATATACATACACACATACATACACACACATATATACACACAAATACATATATATATATATGTACATACACACACATATATAAACATATATATACATATATATACATATCTACATATATACACACACAGCTATTTCGTATCAGTGCAATACGCTGTTTGTTAAAACGGATGACACCCACTCTTACGTGCAAGTCTGCGTGGATATTATGAACTATCGCATTTGTTCAAGTTCTATTTAAATTTTAAATAGAAGGAATTTTTATTTAGTCGACAGAAATATCTTTGGTAGGAATGGTAAAAACAGACAGGAATATTATTCCTGAATAAGTCAACTCAAACCTTAAACAACTTATAATATTTTGCTCTCCATAAAAATATATCCTGTCTAAATTATACAAATTCAAATATGAACATGCTGCATAACAAAACCTAGAAATATAAATAAAATGTGTTCCTTTCAGCAATAACAAATCAAATCATTCAGTTGTCTTTGCTCTTATGTCATTTTAGAGCTGGACGCCTGGCATCTTTTTTTGGCCACAGGTTCGTTTCTGTTTGGTGTGAGGTTCTGTGTTGTGGAGATTCTCAGGATGGATTGCAGGTGCTCATCAGTGAGGCGACTCCTGTGTGCTGTTTTGTTAGTCTTTATCACTGAGAAGAGCTTCTCACACAGATATGTGCTACCAAACATGCACAAGGTTCGAGCCGCATGTAGACGGACTTTTTTTGTTCTTCAAAGTCACCAAAGCGCCGTGCAAACTCAGTGCGCTCAGTTTATCAGCAAAGTGCGATTTGGGAACACCGTAGTGACGACTTGGTTTAACATTACTTGGTAATAGGGAAAGTGGGGCAAGTGGTTGTGTCTCCCATAAAAGCAGCCTCAATTGAAATCACTTTGTGATTGTGCACGGTAAAACGTCCGCTGAAGTGTCAGATTCTTATTTAATTCTTCTGCTTTCTGTATCTTCTGCATTGCATTCAGGTCTTTCAGGTTACCCTGATGTTTTGTCTCATAGTGCCGTCTTAGATTAAATTCTGTAATTACAGCCACATTAGCTCCACAAATGAGACACACGGGTTCAGTAAACATATACTCAGCCTCCCATCGGTTTTTAAAGGCTCTATTTTCAGAATCAACTTTTCTCTTCAGCATCGTGTGAGCTAGCTTCGCAATAACTTGCAGCATCTTAAGGTAGACTTGATTAACGCGTAACTGTTCGGCAAGGCAGCTGAAGCGCTGCATTATGGGATCTGTAGTTTATTGTGTTACCAGCGCTTCATATACCCGGCTTTAATAACAATAATACAGTATATAAAATGATCTCGGGCGGATATAATTACACGCCGGGCCGGATGTGGCCCTGCCCTTGAGTTTGACACATATGGACTAAATAGAACTTGAAAAGATATATTTTTCAAATGTGATCGCGCAATTCAGATAGAGTTGGCACTACAGCCTGCATGCCTCAATAAGTCATCCTCCCTTGCTCTTACTTTTTACCGCTCATCTAATGAATACACTGAGTATGGCTTTACCAAAACAATCATTGATGGCTAATAAAGTATCCATTATTCGAGTATGTAGATCGGGTTATATATATATACATATATATATACCCGCGTCGCAGCGGAGAAGTAGTGTGTTAAAAAGCTAGAAAAGAAAAGGGAACATTTTAAAAATAACGTAACATGACTGTCAATATACAGTATTTGTTTTGTGAGTGTTACTGAGTGTTGCTGTCATCAAGGATTTGATTATCATTATTTCTTTCAATCAGGTTCGTATTTGTAGGATGTGTTGTGTTCAAGTTACATTCCGTGTTTGTCAATCGCTGTAAAGATGACAGGTTTCATTCATCGATTCATTTCTTACTGCATCAATAAACAGCTCGTCTTCTTCTTTATCTGAGACCTGACACACTGCATGCACGGGTTTTTTACACTGTCTTCCTTTAGCAGGACATTGACTTTTTCCAACGTGTGCTTTGTTTCCGCAGTAGTTGGATTTATGAATATGCTTGTATGTATCAGACGCTTCATATTTTTTGCTGCCTTTTCAATTGTGTAATTCGGTTTTGTTCAGCGCTTTTGGAACTGTTGCTTTTATCTGTGCACTGCGCCAGTTCACGTGAGCCGCTCGGTGTACATGCATCGAAGGTTCCCAGCTGTGCTGGTGCCATCTCGTGTTATGTCCATGGCTGTATTTAATGTTACCTTAGTCCTGGCACTTAAAACTTTCTCTGGCAGTTTCGCTGAGTTTGTGTCAAACACCACCCTGACCATCTCATCTTCCTCTCCATAAGCACAGTCCTTCACCCGTGAATATTTACCCATGGCAGTTTGCTATTGGATTGCCGCTGACGGACGGCCTTATATGGGCAGGCACTAAATTACAAACGCCAGCGGCAGCCTGTCTATGAAATTAATTTAAAGTGTAGGTTTACATCGTGCTTTGTTTCAAGTAGCAGAACTCATGAATATGGTTGTATATGTCACTCGCTCGCTTCTTATTGTTTCGCTGCCTTCTCAATTATATAATGCATGTTTTCTTCAGCGCTTTTTGAGGTCTTCCTGGTTTTCTATGTACTGCGTGATTACGTGGGAGGCGTGATGATGTCACACGAAACTCCGCCACGGCGTTGAAGCTCATCTCCATTACAGTAAATGGAGAAAAACTGCTTCCAGTTATGACCATTACGCGTAGAATTTCGATATAAAACCTGCCCAACTTTTGTAAGGAAGCTGTAAGGAATGAACCTGCCAAATTTCAGCCTTCCACCCACACGGGAAGTTGGAGAATTAGTGATGAGTCAGTGAGTCAGTGAGTCAGTCAGTGAGTGAGTGAGTGAGTGAGTGAGTGAGTGAGTGCTTTGCCTTTTATTAGTATAGATATATATATATATATACACGCAAGGGATACAGAAAGTATTTGGACCCTTTATTTTCTACATACTTTATTGTGTATTGTGTTGCAGATTTTATTTTAAATGGATACATTTGAGAAATGTGCCATTTTTGCCCAGCACTCTACACTCAAAAACCCATAATGACAAAAAAAAATCTTGTTTCAAGAAAGGTTTGAAATTTTATTAATCAAAAACCAAAATCATTCATTCGTATAAACATTCAGATCCTTAATTCAGTACTTTGTAGAAGTCCCTTTGACAGCAGTTCCAGCATCGAGTCTTTTTGGGAACAAGCCTGCACACCTGAATTTGGGCAGTTTATCTCATTCTTCCTGGCAGAGCCTCCTAAGCTCTGTTAGATTGGATGAAAAGCATCTGTAAACTACCAACCTCAGGTCTCCCCACACATGTTCTATGGGGTTTAAGTTTGGACTTCAGCTGGGCCACTCATGGACAGTCACAGTCTTGTCCCAAAGTCACACCAGTGTTGTTTTGGCAGTATGCTTCAGGCCATTATTGTACTGAAAGGTGAACTGTCACGTCAGTCTAAAGTGGCATGCACTCTGGGGCAGGTTTTCTTGAAGGACCTCTCTGTATTTGGCTGTATTCATTCCTCCCTCATTTTGACCAGTCTTGCTGTCACTGCCACTGAAAACTTGACCCCTAGCATGCAGCTGCCACCACCATGCTTCACTGTACGGATGGTATTAGGCAGGGGATAAACAACGCCAGGTTTTTGCCAGATATTGTGCAGAGAATTCTGCCCAAACAGTTCCATTTTTGTCTCATTAGACCAAATATTATCTGACTTAAGAATTCTAAAAGAAAGTGCTCAGTAACTAGTTTGAAGTTCTTGGTAGTCATAACGTCTTTCTTTGACTTTGATTTTTTGTGTTTCCTTTCAGTCCTTGTTATTTTGGTGTATTCAAATTTCTAGCATTGACCAGGACTTCTTTAAGATTTCAAGTCTGATTATTCATCTCCTGATCATTTTTCCTACCTTTTCTTCTTCCAATTTCTGTCTTTACCATGTCAGAATAAATGGCAGTGGGGTGACATCACTAATATAACAGTAAAAACAGTAACAATGTCAAAAACAAGGTAAAAGTGAAAAATAAATATTAGCAGAAATGGACTTTAGTGTTTAAAATACTAAGGTCATAACACGCACATGGTACATTCCTCTTGATATAGTCATAACCTGCAGAAGTAGAAAATGCAAGCTATCAAAAAATGTAGAATTACTTAATTCCTGATGCTGATAACCTCTCAGTGTGGCCATACATGTGGGCGTTCAAAAATACCCCTACTACATACACAGCTGCAGAAGAGATTTGATTTTATTTTTACAATCCACCATGCATTTCTTCAGTCTCAATGAGAAGTGAGTCGACAGGAAAAAATAGGAAATGGACTTTTGAGCCATCACAAATACAACCCCAAATCAGAAAAAGTTGGGACAGTGTGGAAAATGTGAATAAAGAAAGAAAAAAGCAATTTATAAATTCTCCTCAAATTTTATTTCATTGCAGACAGTATGAACACAAAATAATTCATGTTTTTTTTGTCAACATCATTTGATTTGTAAATAAATATCCATTCTTGCCATTCAGGCTTGCAACGCATTTCAAGAAAAGTTGGGACAGTACAGCATTTACCACTTTGTACACTTCCCCTGTCATTTATCAACACTTAAAAGACGTTTAGGCATTGAAGAAATCAAGTGACTAAGTGTTGCAGGTGTTAGTTTGTCCCATTCTTCCTGCAAACGTTTTAGGTGCGCAACAGTACGGGGTCTTTGTTGACGCATTTTTCGTTTCAAAATGCCCCAAACATTCTCTATCGGAGACAAATTAGGGCTGCAGGCAGGCCAGTCAAGCATCCGCACCCTCTTCTTACGCAGCCATGCCTTTGTTATGCGCGCAGTATGTGGTTTGGCATTGTCTTGCTGAAATAAGCATGGGCGTCCCTGGAAAAGACGTTGTCTTGAAGGCAGCATTTGTTCCTCCAAAACTGAGATATACTTCTCAGCATTGATGGTGCCATCACAGAAGTGCAAGTTACCTTTGCCGAAGGCACTGACACAACCCCATACCATGACAGACCCTGGCTTTTGGACTGGATGGTTCTTTTCCTCTTTGGTCCGCAGCACACAGCGTCCATTTCTTCCAAAAAAGATGTGAAAAACCGATTCGTCTGACCACAATACACGTTTCTACTGCACAATGGACCATCCCAGATGCCTCCGAGCCCAGAGAAGTAGACGGCGCTTCTGGACACTATTTATGTAGGGCTTCCTTTTGGCACAGTACAGTTTTAGCTGGCATTTCCTAATGTAACTACATACTGTAGTGACTTCCTGAAGTAGCCCTGAGCCCACGCAGTTCTATCATTTATTGATGAATGACGGTTTTTAATGCAGTGCTGTCTGAGGGCTCGGAGATTACGGCCATTCAGTTTAGGCTTGCGCCCTTGGCCTTTGCACACGGTAATTTCTCCAGATTCCCTGATTCTTTTCACTATGTTATGCACTGTAGAGGGAGAATTGCCCAAATCTCTTCCTATCTGTCTTTGAGAAACGTTTTTCTTCATCATTTCAAAGATTTTTGCCCGCACTTGGTGGCAAACTGACGATCCTCTGCCCATCTTTGCTCCTAAAGGAGTAGGCCTTTCCTCGATGCTGCTTTTGTACCGAATCATGATTGCAATCACCTGTTAACATCACCAGTTTCAAATCACATCATTATTTAGTTATTATACCTCATTACTACCCCTGAATTGCCCCCATCCCAACTTTTTTTGGAATGTGTTGCAAGCCTGAATGGCAAGAATGGATGTTTATTTACAAATCAAATGATGTTGACCAAATAAAACATGAATTATCTTGTGTTCATACTGTCTGCAATGAAATAAAAGTTAAGGGAAATTTGTAATTTACTGCTTTGTTTTTTTTATTCACATTTTCCACACTTTCCCCAAATTTTTCTGATTTGGGGTTGTACATTGCAAACACAGGCATCTACTGTAGCGAATTTCTTTATATGGATAGATAGATAGATAGATAGATAGATAGATAGATAGATAGATAGATAGATAGATAGATAGATAGATAGATAGAAAAAGCACTATATAATTGATAGACAGATACATAGTGTAGGAGGAGAATGGGAATCCCCAGACAGATCAGATGACGTACCATTAACTGGACGGGAGTCCAGCACAATGACGCAAACGAATTGGGGATGAAGAAATAAAACTGTACCCAGCTGGGATGAGATAGTGGATACAGTGTACATTGGTTCCATCCCCCACACACTAGGTGGCAGTGGTCCTCATATGGTAATCCAATGGGAACACCCGCAGGAGTGCTTGCGACCTGTAATCCGGAAGTGCAGTCCTGTTTGTCATCACTTGGGATCAATAGAGGGCGCTGTTTAGGGAGGACCTCTGTACTTTTTTATGGCCCAGAAGTGCCTCCCTGAAGACATGCCATGGCATTGGAAGCTTTCCTGGGTCCAACATAAAAGGAGTCTGCTGCCTCACTTCAGGGAGTCAGACTCAGGAGGTAGCAGAAAAAATTCATTGGAGGACGGAAGGATAAGGATTTATTGATTTGTATTGATTTGTATGGTTATTGTGGCTGATTGCTGAAAGATGTTTCAGAAGAAGTGCTTGAAGAGAATAAATCCTCATTATTTTATTCATATAGTGTGGATTATTACTGTGTCTGTGGTTTGTTGCTCTCTCTGGTGTCCCCTTGTGATCACAATAGTTAGATAGATAGATAGATAGATAGATAGATAGATAGATAGATAGATAGATAGATAGATAGATAGATAGATAGATAGATAGATAGATAGATAGATAGATAGATAGATGGCACTTTGGTTGTCCACACCCTGTTCTTTAATGGCACTTTACTGGGTTGTGTGGTTCCTTGTAGATCCCTTGCTTGACAAAGTGCCACTTCATTCTACTCCTAATGTGGACAAAACAGAAACCTTGAATGCTTAGTAGGGTATTTAGCAGAATACCAAAGATCAAGAAAACCTGAATTTAAGCTGTGGTCCTTTCTAACTCATGAAATCTTTGGTTTTCACAGATCTGTCATCATGTATTCCTGGTTATTTGTGGAGTCTGTTATGGATCTAAATAATGAAAGGATCTTTCTTGGACTTTCACGTGGATGGCTTTTTAGGAAACCAAAAATGGCATCACTTTGAAGAACCACTACTTTACCATTATTTTTAAAATTGCAGAAGGAAATATGTCAGTTTTAAAATTGCTTATAAATTGCTTATAAATTATGAAGAATCATCTTGGGAACTGTATAGTGACACTGACCGTACAGCGCTATTGTGGTATCCAGTGATGCCAATGTGTCCTAAATAATGACGTAATTGTGTTCTCCTGTTCTGCCATTGTGTTTCAGTGGGCAAGCCGAAGCAGCAGGGAATTTCAAAAGCAAATTGGACTTTATACTTTTGTCCCCCAGGTGCTCTTAAAGTGGTAGGGATCACACTGACACAACAGTTCAGGCCTGAGCGACTGACTGCGAGATTACCGTAAGCTTAGAGGCTGCTGCCTCCCTGCCTTGTAACACTTCAGCCACACTGCAGATGTTTCTGTAAGTTCCTAGTAACCCAGTAAGACCCTCTGGGTAGGACTTCTCCATGAAATGATGTGTGCACAATCATAGCTACAGTATGTCACTGTGTGGGATAGAAAAAAGTTTGAGCTTCCACATTTTGTCATGCATTCTCAGAGGGATTTGCAGCTCATTTGACTCATCCCTCATGCAGTGACTTTTGTGCTTCTGCAGCTCACTAAATCCCAGCTTCACTCTGGGCAGCAGCTCAGATGGGTGGACTGGAGCTTATCGGCAGGCTGGAGTACAACATAAGCAGGCCAGCGTTGTGCGTCAGCGCCTAGAGGAGCTAAGTCTTTAATTGGATTGATTTATGATTACTCAGAGTGTCTGTGTGCAAATCAGCTGCCCCTCACTAACCTATGGTCAGAATACACAGGGTGCAGCATGGATCCCAGCTCCATTTAGGTTTCAAGTTTTAAAGTATTTGCTTAGAAAAAGCTGCAAAACTAGGCCATGTCAGGTTGTGTTTTACTCGCCAACGGGAAATTGTCCTACTTTCCTACAGTAGCTGTGAATTCAATCAGTGACTTCTATAATCCTCCCGTGAAATGGCTCTCCATCTGTTTCAAGTGATTCCTCTCTTGCTTGCACCCATCCACGTCACCTGTCCAAAGTGGCCTATTACAAGATGGCCCTGCCTTTTCCCTGAACCTGGCTTATGGAGTTAATCCTATCCTTAACTCCTTGGTCAAGGTGACCGGTTCCTCAGCATCGCACCAACCACAGGGCAGAACTCAGGCAGATTTCAATGGACCTTGAGAATGGCATCCTGTCACCTCCTGGACTGAACATGAAGCCCATCCCAGAGGAGTCCACACTGGCAGGGTCAGACAGTTGTGTTCCAGGTGAACAGGGGTTTTGGTTTGGTCTTTTTTATTTCTGACTGTGGGACAAGGGTAGGAGAAAAGATCTTAAGAGTATATGAGTGGAAAAACCTATGAAATTGTGTGTAACTTTAGTTAAAATGTGGCTGGAAAGTTTATGCTGGTTGAACAGTGACAGAAAGATGGGAAGCCTTACTGCTTCAGAATGAGGGTCACTTCCATTCCATACTTAAAAAAGTCTTAAGAGGACAAAGTGAAATGATGTGGAATAAGCTTAGATCTTGTCTTTGCTCTCATAGTCTGTTTGCCTTTAGCTGTCTTTTGATCTCTCCCTTTCAATGTGTTAGAGCTCTTTGCAGTAAGGAGATCGTGGGTTCGCTTCCCGGGTCCACCCTGCATGGAGATCGCTTTGAATAGTGAGAAAAGTGCTATATAAATATAAAGAATTATTATTATTATTAATAAGATCAAATTTACTACTCTCCTCAGTATTTGTTCTATGTATAGTGCCTTTCATTATTATAATTGATGTTGTGTTCACTCTGTGGTGCTAAGGGTGCTACATCTCATGGAGAGAAAAGTTGCATTGTTTTGCTTGGGTTCAGACATGGACTCAAAGAAGCCCACGTAACGAGAGGCTTAGCAAAATAGACATTTAAATGTTGTTTCCAGCCACATTAAACACTGCATCAGTGCAGAGCAGATTCTGTTTTACAGAAAGCAGAACCCCAAATTCCTCAGATTGATTTTGCCATGGCCTTACCCATCTTATCTCCATTGTCTAGTCTGACCACATTTTATTTTTTCACTTTTATCAGCCTTGACTGAGACACGAGGCTCGAGGTCCCAAATAAATATTTAGCTTGATTATTTAAAACTTGCAATGTAGGAGGTGACTAGTCACCTGAGGGAGGTCTATGCATCTTGGAAGTCTGGTTATTTACTCTATGGGGTGAAGTGCCATTTGGATGGTCAATTGTGAAGACAGGACCCTTTGGTAGCAGACCAGGGAGGTTTAAAGAACTGTCTGTCAGTAATTTAACTCTTCAAGAGGATAATAGTGAGGGTAGTAACTCTACAGCCGCAGTCTATGACAGAGACTTTTTGATAATCAGGTAGAAGAGCTGACAGAATAGAATTTTACTCTGCATTAGAACATTATTTGGCAGATGACTGTCCTAGAGGTGCCAAGAAGAAAAAGTATTCTTTTAAGAGCAAATCCTTAGACGCTCGCTTATCCTAACTGAGTAAAGGACCTGGCAAAGCAAACCACAAGGGAGGTGAGGCATTCACAATGGTGGTGACTGTAGGAATTAGCAGTAAGAAAGGTAAATTTTCAGTGCTGGCTGTGTGGGAAGTAAGAAAGGGGTGAGGAAGGTGACTACCGGAAGGTGACTCTCAGGTAGTCAGTAGGAGAGAGTTGAGGCTTTTGGACATGAGCTGAAAGAAAGGAAGCTGACACTAGTGCTGTGCTGCCTTGGTGACAAGTGACAGTTCAGGAGCCGAGGCCTTTGGTTGGTGACGTTTTAGGAGTTCACTTTTTAGTTGCTCAGTGAGTAAAGTGCAAGAGGGTGACTGTGTGGTTAACATCACAAAGTCACCTCCCTGTGTTGGCTATCTATGAAATTGCTGGAGTGACAATGGAGCAGAAGACCCTTTAGATAACGTTCTCCGGGAGGATTGAAACAACCAATCGTTGTGAATATGGCTGTTTGAAACCAAACTCAGTGGGAGGTCACTTTTCATTAGAGATGCATTTTTGAAAGATGTGAGCCTTGTGTTGGAGAACCGAAAAATGTTTACTTCGAAAAACCTATTATTGGCATGATCTTTTGTTTGAATGCTAAAGACTCATTTTAGCACATTTTTTGTTATTATTTTATTACTTTTGTAGTTGTTACATATGTTTCCTGGAATTTTTGTGACTCCACTTTTTTTTTCTCTTATGCCTTCAGCCTTACAGTCTTCTGTTACTTTGCTTGCTGCTATTCACACGATATAGAAGCTATATAATCAATAAGCTTATTAAGTGTGCAGATTACACAAGATGGTAGACATTATCATACAGGAAGCAAACTGAAAAGAATTTAGGGGTATATGTTGACACAACATATTTACATCGACTAACCAATGTAGAGAAGCAATGATAAAGGCAAATAAAATGTTAGGTTATATCACAAAAACTGTTGAATATAAGTCAAAAGACATTAGGCTCAGACTATATAATGCACTAGTTAGATCACATCTGCGGTACTGTGTGCAGTTCTGGTCACCACACTACATAGCAGCACTTGAAGATGTTAGTGGAGAAGTAACCAGGTGAACCCAAAACTTAAGGATGTGTCCTACTGTGACAGCCTCAAAAAATTAAACCTCTTTAGTCTCTAGCAGAGTAGACTGCATGGAGACTTAATCCAGGCCTTCTAAATCCTCAAAGGCATGGATAAAGTAGATCCAGCAGAATTTTTTCATCTTAAGGGTGAATTGCATACTCGAGGACATCAGTGGAAATTAAGGGGAAGTGCATTTAAGACTGAAGGAAACAAGCACTTCTTTACGCAGAGGGAATCTGTATACCGATCAATGTAGCTGAAGCACAGATTTTGACAACCTTTAAAAAGGATCTGGATGAGATGCTGGGACAGCTCAACTATTAGCTAAACAAATGGACATGATGGTCTGAATGGTCTTCTCTCGTTTGTCAAATTTCTTAGGTTCTTATGATACTAAAATAGGTGGAAGGGCAAATAATGCAGAATCAGCTAAATTTTTATGGAGGGCAGATTTGTGTCAGATGAAATTTAATGTAAGTACATTTAAAGTATTACATGTAAAATGTAAAGTTTTACATATAGAAAGGAGAAATGTTAGATTTGAATGGACAATGGGAGGTCTGAAACTTGAAAATACCCTTACGAGAAGGACCTGGGAGACATAGTTGACTCATCACAATCTACATCCAGACAGTGAAGATGGACTAGGCTAAGTCCAGGACTAAGAGGTATGAGCTACTGGAGAAACTGAAGACGTTGAACCTTTTCAGATAAAGAGGGAACATGATTGAAGTATGGTGGACCCCAGTTGTTACATTAAAATAAGAACATGGGGACACAGTTGGAAACTTGTTCAGGGCAGATTTCACACAAATGTAAGGAGAGACATCAAGCAAAACCTTTTATTGGCTAACTAAAAAGATTCCTATCACTGGCATGTTGTGATTATTTGCTGTATTGTTTGTTTCTTTGTGGTATTCATTATTGAAATGTTTTATGCTTTTTTACTTAGTTAATTACTTTTTTGTTTGATACAATTATTTTTGTTTAACTAGAGGATATTTTAAAATAAATTAAGAATTTGTATATTGCTTTTTGAGCCAGGGATTTTAAAAGACATTGGACTTCTATTATGTAAAAAAACAGCGCATAGCAACAACAGCAGAGAACAAAGACACAAGCACAATCATTGGTAAATGATATTCAGTGAATAAATATAAACATTCAAATGATGATAATTTGTTTCTATGTGACACTAAACAGACAAGAATGACAAAACAATATAAGTAGCATCCTAACAATGACTCTTGTATGTAGGAGCTGACTGTTTTGTTAGTAGAACAATTCACGAGGGCCTGATACTGTATGGGCCGATTCTTTGGTTGCTGTCCCTGATGTAAATGGCTCTTTTTGAACAGACTTTGACGGACATCACCCTATGGTTAGTGACCATTTATTAGCCAACTATGAGGTAGCTTACTCCTTGGTGAGTGTAACAGGGACTGATTATACATGAAGGGATTCTTTTATAGTTGTTTTGAAATGAAGTGTGACCACAGTGGGTCACTCAGTTAAGCAAAACACAAACATTTTACATTTTACATTACATTTTATTAAAACACAAAGCAATTCATCCATCTTTCCTTCCAGTTTCCAAGTTTATCCTAAGCATGGTTGCAGGGAACCTGGAGCCTATCCCAGTAAGCACTGGATACAAGGCAGGAACAATCTTTAGACAGGGCTCCAGTCCATCACAGGGTGAACACACTCAGGAAAATGCAGCAACGCCACGCCAAAGTATTTCAATGGGCAAAACCACCAAAACAGATATTCCTATGGTTAGTCCCATAGTCCTGGTCCCTCTCAAATTAGTAGTACAGAGTTCCAGCCGTCTCTTCAGACTCTCTGAACAACAGATTTCTTTAGGCTTCATACAGCCTTTTGAAAACTGTTCTTAATTTTTAGAAAACAAAAATACAGTAGGCCCCCAGTTTTCAGAGTTAGTGTTACTTTTTGTATTAAGTACACCCTGGGCTAGGTGGAGATTTTTCTTTTCTGTTCATGTTCGTTTTTTATTGTGATCCCTGGAAATATGTTATTGGAAGAGGCTGAGCTTCTGTGTTTGTTCTTCACCTCCCTAGGTAGTATCTACTCCTAAGCACCTCTGGACCACTTACTGTGCATGTCCTATAAAGGTCATTTCCAATCTTTTCCTGACATAGGAGAAGATTACACTATGAGCTGTTTAGAGGTCCTCTCTTTTCCCCCCATAGTTTATCCCTCTTTCTCAGCTTGGATGTCACACACCTGTGATCAAACCAAGAGATCATTCTTTGGCAGGAGCTTGTCCTCCAGCAGCTTACTGAGTTAATAGAAATAGTTAACTGAGAAGAGGATTAATACTGTATATGGATGCAGATTCTGATGAAAAGCAGTCCCTGAGCGAGAAGATAAAAGATCTCATACCACTTGCAGAGGAGTTACCCAATGAATACAGCCAAGAACAATGGATATTTTGTGGTTGGCTGTCTCCTGGTTTGATAGAGATTATGAACCTGTTTGATTCTACCTTGGTGCTGCCAGCTGTAACCATGTAAGAAGTCTCCATGAATGCTGCAGATGTGCTTTTCCCAGGGGGTGTGCGTGTATGCCTGTGGGAGAACTCATGATAGCTGCTTTATACAGTATCTGTAGTAACACGGTAATGCTCTGTCACACCAGGATTAGTGGCTATTTCTATCTCAAGGACACACTGCATATTCTTAAGTCCTGGTCAAACGTAAAGTGCAAATAGAAAGCACAAAGTGCTAACATTTTTCACTTTTCTTTACTCCTTTTTCCTTTTTTTGTAATATATCAAATTTCATTTTCTCATTCTGAGCTGTACTCAGATAAATGAACAGAAATAGATCACAATCTCCCTATAATACTGACACAGTCAGTAGCTCACCTGTACGTATAAACCCATATATGCTCTCTTGACAAAGGAGGAATTTTGCTAAAGTAGGGTGTGTAAAATGACACTTCCCTACTAGCGGCTACAGTGTATTTTGTGCTTTGTTTCTTTTTATTGTAGTTTGCATCTTTGTGGTTTTACTGACACACACTGCAAGATGCTGAAGATATTTGGTTGCTAGGGGGCAGCCACAACAAACATCATCAGCAAAATAAAACGGTAGGCAAAACCTGAGCGTGAGAGAGACATGGAAGTGCCAGTTTCAATTTTATACTCTAAATATAGTGCTGTTCCGTGAGAAGTACTGCTAGATATACCCCAGCCCAGTCACTTTCACACCTCCACACCACTCCGGTGGAATTATTAACACTTTTTATACACACTAGCTGTGCTACCCATCTAAGATGGGTTTAAATCCCGGTAATCAACACAGACCCCATTGTTTAACATTTGCAGTGTACCATCCTAAAAGCAGTGGTAATGTTTGTGATGCGACTTTTGTTGGAATGACAATTGCAACACATTTTAGCACTATAAATGTTTGTGACATATAAAGCCTAAAAAAAGCTCATAAAGGGTCTGGGGCACCCGAAGGCAAACCCTGTATATTGTAAAGAGCGCAAAAGTTGCTAAAGAAAATGCATTTTAACGCAAAGTTGGACTAGTCCCGTTGTTTAGGTCGAGTCTCACCCAAGATGGCGGTGGGTTCGTTTATGGTGCATCCTGGGAGGATGAGGCAGGCACAGATGGGCTGGTCGTGGAAGTGATGTCATAGGTGGTTTCTCATCAATCTTAGTTTCTGCAGAGGGGAAAGAAGAAGAGATACCATTATTGCTTAGCGCTCTCAGTTGGTGTGGGGTAACATTTTTATCATCTAAGCCCATAATTTGTTCCCCAAGCGCACACATGTGACATATGACAGTGCTGCATTTAAAGTCATTGAGATCAGTATGACTTATTCTACTGCCAGTGGTGAAGATTGCATGGCTAGGTGCTTGGTATTATGCACCTGTTAACAATGAGTGTGGCTGAAATACAGGGATTCAACAATTTCGAGAGCTGTCCACATACCTTTTGGCATATAGTATAAATAAAGCCATTTTTGAGTGATGCCAGAATATACAAATCGCACAAACCACATGCCTACGAGCTAACACTAGCTCAGCTCAATTTATATTGATATGGCTGTGTTTCCTAAACCTGACTCATGAAATTTGCTTTTGTTGTTACTATGCCTGTAAATGTGAAAAAGAAATAGAATGAAGGTAAAACTAGGACTTGAATTGAGATTTGGACTGCCATTTTGAAAAGGTCTTAAAATAGGATTATGATTGGGGCTGTGACTCAGACTGGGATTGAAAATGTTACTGAAATTATCAGAGGTTGACAGCTGGTTGATTTGCCAACATGACCTCATGTTTCATGTACAAACTGATGACACTTAACTTTAGACTGATACCGGTTCTGGGAGCACATCGACTATATACAAGTTCAGCACCTGCTGCCAGGATGTCAGGAAGCTTTTTGTAGGGTCTCAAGATTGGCATGCATTCCAGTATTGTTGTTATATTGCATGTCATACTCTGATGATGGGCTTCTGCCCTCTGTGACCCCAATGAAAGAAGAATGGCAAAAAGAATGGATGAAGAGCATTTCAGCACAACTCAGCAATCTCAGCCCTTTCTGTCTAAAACTTAGACTCTGCCTAATAATTCTATAATCTTTTGTCATCAGCTTTCAATTTATTTTTGATGGTGCCCTAAAGCTTCAATCTCACAATTCAGGCACAGCCAAATTTAATGTGCATGGTGCAGGTAGCTCCACACTCCCTGTGGCTCTATGAAGCTTCTTGAGCTCGCTACCATCGATGACAACCCAATGGATGACCCAGCAGATGAGGACACAACACACACAGGAAATGGGTGGGTACAAAAGTGCTCCAGTACTTTTATTAAAAACAGTAAAAACAAAACGATGTTCATTCTTACTCAATAAATAAATAAATAAATAAATAATAAAAAGAAGTGACTGTAAATCTCAATAAATACATTAAAATGAGGTTAAAACACAAGCAAGAAACTGTCCTTTGATGTTCTGAACCTTGGTGCATTCATTTTAAAATGGATGTCTCTGTGTCTTACCCTGATCTGTCCAACAGGCGCAGACAATCTTTCATTCTGGCCCATGTCCCTGCTGCCAATCCCACTGTGTTCCACTGGGAACTGCCCAGCCCCGCTCTGCTAACACCTCTGCCGATACCTGGGTCCTCCTAGTGAAAGCACACCCTGAGCATAATAGTCTCTCCTGCTACATAGTCGCACAACAAGAGCGATCTTACAGCCCCCTCCTAAGTGCCGGCCACACGTTCCTTCCTGGGGCTCCCCTTCCCATCCACGTACTTCCTTCTCTCTTGTTCTGGCTCGCCCTCATTCCTGCCTTTCTCTCAACTCCTTTAACCTCCTTTCTTTTTTCTTTCATTTTTCTCCTTTCCAATTCTCCTTCTTTTTATCTTGATTCTCCCCTTCTGTCCTGTGCAGGCTCCTTTATCCTTTGCTGCCTAATTGGGCGCAGGTGCAAGGATTTAGGTTGCCTGACTGCTCCGCCCACCTCCACAAGTGTATGCGCTGTGGTCAGCCAGTTCCCCAATTAACCGCAGAGTGATACACGTGCATACCCACACCCGACTGGAGTCTGCACATTCAGGGTGTGATTAATTGGATGACAGATAATTTTTTACAACTCAATCCTGATAAAACAGAAATCTTATTAGTTGGTACCAAATCTGTCCTCTCTACCCTTCGTGGGCTAAAAATTGACATTAATGGGATCCCGGTTCAACCCTCAGCATCAGTCCGTAATTTGGGTGTCATCTTTGATCAGCTTCTTACTTTTCAATCACACATTAGCTCAATAGCACAGACAGCCTTTTTTCATCTTCGCAACATTGCTCATCTGCATTCTTTCCTCAGTGTGAAAGATACTGAAACACTCATTCCCGCTTTCATCACTACCTGTCGGGACTATTGCAATGCTTTGTTTTATGGCCTCCCGACTACATATATCAATAGATTACAATATATTTAGAATTCTGCTGCTTGTTTACTTACACACACTAAAAAATCTGCTCACATCACTCCTGTCCTCTATGATTTACATTGGTTACCAGTTTCTTCAAGAATCAAATATAAAATTATTCTTCTCACCTTTAAAAACCTTCATGGTTTAGCCCCTCATTATCTATCGGACCTGTTGCTTCCTTACACTCCTGCCTGTGCATTACAATCATCGGACGCTAAGTTACTCACTGTACCTAAATACGGGTTAGTAACTATGGGTGACAGAGCTTTCAGAGTGATAGCCCCTAAAATTTGGAATTTTCTCCCTCTCAGCCTTCACGAGGAAAAATCGATTAATAATTTCAAACTTCTGTTAAAAACACATCTTTTCAATGAGTATTATTCTATTTCATGTATGTAATTTCTACTGTTTTGTTAATGTGTGTATTGAATTGTAAAGTGTCCTTGAGTGTATGAAAGGCGCTACATAAATAAAACTTATTGTGGAACTAGCTGTGGACCTGCTATACCACATATACTGTAGGGGAGAATAAGCACAACTACATAAATAAGAGCATGCTATAGGATTCTGCAGTACTCCACTTCCTAATCATAAAAATCCACAACAATAGCGATATTCCTAGTATAAGCTTGTTAGAAACTGGAAATCACCTATAGTCACCCTTCTTAATATCATCTGGCTCAGCAAGAGGGCTGATTACTGACATAAACAATCCCGATCTTTTCTTCTAAATCTATGCAGCTTCTATACTTCTAAGGTTCACATTGTGGCAAGGCCTCACCACTCCTCCTCCGAGTACAACAAGTCCATCATTATATCTTACTGGCCAGTCAGCGTGACCCATTGGTTGAGGCAGAGCTCTTGAAAATACAAGGTTACCAGTTCAATGCTTACCTCAGACTGACTTTATGACCCTGAAAAGGTCAAATAAGATGCCAGTGCTCCAACTGTAAAAAACGTATGTAAACAACTGTAATGTACACTGATACTGTAAGTCACCATGGATAAAAGCTTTAACAAATATTTAACAATAACACTCTTTTTATTACATAGCTACGAAAACAACACTAAATACTTTATATAACATACCATCTTGTGTTGTGACTGAATAAGGTACAATAATGCTGTCTCTCCACACTTCAAAAATGTCAAAGATGCCGAGAGCACACAGAAATAGCGTATTTATTAACAAAATTTGCAAGGAATGGAAATATAAGTACGAACAAAAAGTAAAAATTAAGCAGAAGTAAAACATAACCTTGCTGTGTCTCTGGGTCTGCCTACACAGGTGTGAAGACCGTATTCACCAGGGGCCTCATGCATAACTCAGTGCGTAGATTTCACACTAAAGCATGGTGTACGTACAAAAGCAGAAATGTGTGTATGCACAAAAAAAATCCAGATACATCAATGTGTGCGTACACCAACATCCACATTCTTCCTGTCCATAAATCCTGGTCAGCGTGAAAAGTAACGCTTGTGCACGCGCCTACCACCCCACCCTGACTCCTCCTGGAATTACACCTCTTTGAATATGCAAATCAATATAAATAGCCCTTTATGATTTGCGTTCTGTAAACAGACAATAGCAAAATCATAGAGAAAAAAGAAGGAATTCAGCGAATACCAAGTAGAGGCAAGGAAAAATGTACTATTTGTTGGCTTAAGCAGTGGTATAAACAACAAAAGGAAGTTGATCAAGTGACAAAGTGGTGGAGGAACTCGAAAGTTCAAGTTCAGAAAGTCGCACAGTGCCCAAAATAAAAAAGAAGGGGTAAGATATCAAAGTCACAGTGAAAAAGCAAGTCATAGCCCACCGCCTGAGTGTCATATGGAAACGTATTAGGGTACAGAGAAAATAAAATAAAGTGGAAATATCAACTTTAATCTCGAAATTTAAACTTTAATCACGTAGTTTATTTTGTCATTAAGGTAGAATATCATAAACTTCATCTTAAAATCACTTAATTTAATAGTTTCTCAAATCTCATTGTAATTAAAGTAGCATGTTAAATGCTTTGTACTCTATGCGTTCTTCTATGTACTCTATCTGTGTGAATTACTACGTGCTAATTAAACAGGCTTTCTCTTACGCCGACAGGACACAGAATACATTACATTCATGATCTTACAGCTCTCTGAAAAATATAAATACTAAGATGTATACTTGATGTCATTTTCATAATAATAGGAATTAAAGCATGTATTAAATATGGGGGCACGATGGTGCAGTGGTAGTGACGAGCTGGTGCCCCGTCCAGAGATTGTTCCTGCCTCCCGCAAGATGCTTGCTGTGCCATTTGCGACCTTCAATGAAATAATTTATTGCAGCAGTACTATCTCTCTCAAATGTACTAACCCCCAATTCCTGTCCTTCCTTTTCTTTCTCCAAGTAACCAGTCAACACACGATCAGCTCTGTAATAGATGTCAAGCCATCTGTAAGCTTATAATGTCGATTTGTGAAAACTTTTATGGAACATTGAAATACCTTCGCAGTACATGTTTAATTATTCCATCCATCTATCAAAAATCTAGGGTCGTGCTAATCCCAGCAACCATACAGCATGATGCAGGAACAATCCCTGAATGGGGCGCCAGCTTATCATTACCGCTGTGCCACCATGTCCTCACAAGTTTAATTATTAACAATATACAGTACATTATTTAAATGAAGTTAAAAATGTATATGTATAATGTAATATACATATTTACTGCTTTTTATCTTAAAAATTATATCAAAAGCTCCAAGAAGATAGCGCTTGAAAATCTGATTTGACTTAGAAGCCAGTCGTCATCCTATGTAAATATGCGCTTTATAAAGTGGCTCAGGTTGTGCAATATTATAATTGTATTGCAACTTTACAGTGAAGTAATTGTACTTATAAGTACAAACAGTTCTACCAGGATCACTTGATGGACTGATTGAGTGCGTTTAGAGCTCTTGGGATGAAATTGTTTCTGATAGGTGAGGTCCCTACAGGAAAGGCTCTGAAGCTTTTGCCATTCTCTATGGGAGACGTTCAAATAGACTGTGCGCATGGCTGAGGCAGGTGTGCTTGATGCTGTATCCCAATAATCTGATCAGCTTCTGTAGAGCTGAGATTCCACACTCAGATACAGTGGGTGAAATACTCTGAGTAGTGCACTTGAGAGTAACAAAGCTAAAGTAGTGATGGTATTTGGAATGGTTTGGCGATTCCGTGAACCATTATATAGTTTTGGTTTAATTACAATTAGATGCCTTAAACTAATAAATGATATGCAGTTAATTTCAGTGTATTTGATAAAGCCGCATCAGAGATGTGGATCTAACAAAGAAAGGGAAACCACAAAGGAGCGGTAGCAGTGCTTTGACACTAGGTGCCACCAGTTTGCAGAATCGAGCGGAGAACTTGTGTACACAAGGGACTGAGCTGGCTTGAAAATGTGTGTGGTTTTATACCAAGTTTAGTTTTTATACATCGTGATGTGAGCATGGAAATGGGCCTACGCAACATTTTTGTGCATAGGCACCGTTTATACATGAGGCCCCAAGTTATTACCTTGCCAACATCCAAAGTACCACCAAGCTCTTCATTTCTCAGCCTGTGTTTTTTCTGTAAATTTTTTATGGAGTTTTGTGGACTTCTGTGCATGAGGTAAGGGGTTATTTAAACCAAGGAATTTGATTCAGGCATTTATTTCCAATAGGATTAGTTTAATAAAGTTGAAAATTTACACCATTTTGTTTTGTTATGGACTGCCATTTTAGAGTGATGACTTCAGCAGTTACATACTGCTTGGCATAACCAGAGAAGACAAAAATCGGTGTGTGCATAATCCAGGAATTAAGGACAGATATAGCTTTAGTTTTCAGATCTTTACTGAGAAACTTCTCCTAGTAACAGAACTTATTTTTGGCATTGGTAAAAATGACCATTATTTTCTAAGACCAAGTATAAACACAAACTTCTTTTGAAATTAACTTTAATACAATGTTTTGGCCATCAATCTTTATGATCCCCCATAATTTGACTTAATACAAATAGGGATTTTTAATATAATTGGTATCCTGGGGTATGTCTGAATGGTGACTTTCCCTTAAATAGTATATAATTTGATAATGAATTACACAGCTTATTAGCAGAAATACATTCAGGACTAATAAGAAAACTGAAAAAACTGAAATACCATAGTATACCATTTTCTAACACCGCTTAATCTTGAGCCTAGTCGCGGGGGAGGTGTGGGGGGTACAGAGCCTTTCCCAGCAAGCACAAGACGGAACGCAGCAGCAATCCGTGGACTTTGCGACAGTCCATCACAACTTGATTGAAATAAGACACGAAAAACGCCTGGCTAAGTTGTAGGTTTTTTTCCGGTTTGAATTTCCACAAAAATCTGAAAATATTTACATTTCTCGTGCCCTCTCAACCCTGGCAAAAAATTCGCCAGCCTTTAGTCTTCTTCTGCACAGAGGGGACTGGGCAGTCTAATGGTCTGGAATCCCCACAGATTTTTTTTTTTTTTCTCCAGCCGTCTCTAGTTTTTTTTTTTGTTTTTTTTCTGTCCACCCTGGCCATTGGACCTTACTCTTATTCTATGTTAATTAATGTTGACTTATTTTATTTTCTTACTGTGTCATTTATTTTTCTATTCTTCATTATGTAAAGCACTTTGGGCTACTTTTTGTATGAAAATGTGCTATATAAACAAATGTTGTTGTTGTGCTTGTCACATCCACGGGGTCGAGTATACAGTAATTTATTAACTGTAGGAGCTTTTTTTCTGACACCTCCCACTTTCTCGAAATAAACACTCCGCCTACGTTATTAATATTCAATTTTGAAAGGTAATCCTTTTGTTTCGGGAGGATGGCGCAAGTCGAAATAGAAAACACACAATCTGCAGGCCCAGAATTTCCCCATGTCAGGATGAACTTTGAAACAGAATTAATTTTTCGTGTGATGTTCCCAGACTATGCTCACTCCCATACAGGCAACTTCCGCTGTGACTCCAGTCTGAAGTTTGCTTAAACTTAATGGGTGAAAGTTCTGTTTCAAGATTTACAATAATAATAACTTAATTGTCGTAACAATGATTTAGTAGTAATTCAATAAATAAATAAATAAATAAATAAGAATATCAATAAATAAATAAATAGAGTTAAACGCTGCTGCCTCACAGCTCCAGGATCCAAGGTTCAAATCATAGGGCGGGGGCAGGTTCTTCCCGAGTCTGTGGGTTTTCCCCAGGTATACCGAATTGTCTCCCACATTACAATGACTATCATATTTGGTTAATTGGCGTCTTTAAAACACTCAGACTTAGTACCAGTACAAGTTTAGGCAGAAAACAATAAACTGGGTGCAAGTTGCGGCACACTGGATCGGGCCCCCTGGAGCACATGGTTCCACGATATTTTTGATGCCTATGTATGTTTCTGTTTTGCGTAAAAACAGGGGACCCAGCGCACTACTTTGCCCAGGGGGCCCTGAGGCTGTTTAGACACCCCCGAGTTGCGCAAGTGTGCTGTGAGACGAATCGGTGCACCATCCAGAGCTTGTTCACGCTTACTGACGATGGTACTTGGCGAGTACCCAGTCCGCCAAGTGTCCTTTTTTAAATAACGCGCATTCAGAAGATGAATACACTACATAAATACACAGATCAACGCCCAAAACATTGTTTTCAGCTTTCTTGTTTTTCATACGGTGACATCTTGTTTGTTGCACTTTGCATACATGCATTCGTATATAAACAATATTGTTTTTCCTCACATTGTTAACCGTGAGTACGTTTTCCTTCTTGAGATTATATCGTGTATTCCCGTTGTCAGTAAGTATGGGCAGTGTCTGAGTGTACTTGAAAATAAACTTAACTTTCCAGGGTTACTTCATGCGTTAAACCTTACTTAGTTCGTGCCAGGCAAACGTATATCGTTTGTTTTGTCAGAAGTCTGTTTATTCATTTATTACAGATTTGTTAAATGTACTGAACGGGCATTGCCCTGGTACTATGTGCAGAAAAGGCACCATATAAAGGCCCTAGTGTATTTGTTTGTCGTGTTCACACAATAAATCGTATTATGCGAGGATGCTATTCCGCTGTAATTTGTACAGTGATCGGGATCGGGTATTCCTGGTGGCACCTTTCATCTGATGCCAAACCCGGCCCTTGGGATCACAGTTTCGATGAGAAACGCACACACAAGCGGCTGAGCTAACATACTTGTTATCTGGGTTTGGAGGAGTGCAGTCTTACAGTGTTATGCTATAACAGCCTGAAAGCGCCTGGTCTCAGCGATCCCGCGATACGCATGGCATTGCTTTTTGTTGTTCATCGAAAGTGACAAGTCAAACTGGTCTACTCTGACAAATACAGGTAATATGTTTCTACATTATTGTGATTATTTTTAATCATCATAATAATTAACTGCAGTTGGTAAGCAACTGTTGAGAATTCTCTCGAGCTTTTACGTATATAATGTAAATGTTTGATTTTTATTAAACGATTTATTTGGTTTACTTGTGTCACGTTAGAATTCAAAACCGTAATCAACTTAGGCGTGAGTTCATGTTTATAACGGTCGAATACGTAATATTTTCTATCTATTGGCTTCTTTTATTGTATCTGTGGTACAATATTTTATGTTTGTACATTCCTGATCCAAACAAATTTCCCTCCTGAATAATACGTTTTCCCACGCTAACCCTTGTTAGCGCAATGCCATGTGGGAACCATTTCTGGTTCCCAAAAAATCCACCCACTAAGAGCCTTTATTTATTTGGACCCCTAACAGGCTCCAGTAAATAATCATGAATAGTTGGTAACAGATTTGTGAAATATCAGTGGATAATAATTTTAAAAAACCGCAGTAACACCGACTAAGTCCAGGTTTTTTAACCTGTTAAGTGTCCTGCTATAGGTAGACTATATGAAATATTAACGATTTTAGGATTTTTTTCTATTAAAATATTTTTCAAAGCAAGAAGAACCAACTTCATATGCAAAGAACCCTTCACAGAATTAAGCTGTGCTTTGTCAAGCAGTAGTATATGAGGAACTACACAACCCAGTAAAGAACCAGAAAATGCCATTAAAGAACCAGAATATTTAAGAGTGTAAGGTTAATGAATTCCTCAGAGTTAGGTCTATAGTGCATTATATATTTTGAAATTGGACAATATTCTTTGACCAAGGAAACTTTCAAAAATTCCTTTCAGTACTGCCATCTTCATCATCATTATTAACAGCAAGTTCAATATTGGTGTTGTGTATGATTTAGCACAGTTAATCTCAAGTTCAGTTCTGGTGGCCCCCTGTGGCCCAATAAACTCCAGCTGCAGAAGTGGCACTCGGAGTTTCAGGCTCATTCAGTGGCCTAAGACACTCTGTAGCCTGGATCTGGTAGAGGCTACTTTTCTTATTTTAATTTTTAGAATAGAATATAGAATAGAATATCTTTATTGTCATTGCACTGAGAACAATACAACAAAATTTAAAACAGCTCTCCCACAGATGCTTTCATCACTCATACACATGAACGTAATATAATGAAATAATAATTAAAGTTCATAAAACTCACATGAAAACAAGTCCAAGGCTATTAAAATTGTAAAAGTGAAAGTAGGGGCAATGGGATAGGGGCCGAGAATTAAGTTCTTGGACAGCTGAGGGGTAAAAGCTGATCTTCAGTCTCATGGTACAGCACTTCAGGGCCCTGTAGCGCCTTCCAGAGGGTAGCAATGTGCAGAAGTGTTGGAAAGGGTGAGTAATATAGCTGATAATTCTGAAGACCTTTATGTAACAGTGTGACCGGTAGATGTCTTTCAAAGGGGGCAGGGAAAGTCCAATGATGTTTTGTGCTGTGTTGACCACCCTCTGGAGGGCTGCCCTGTCTGCCTCTGAACAGTTTCCAAACCATGCCAGGATGGAGTAGGTCAGTAAGCCCTGTTTTGAGCAGTGCTAAATGTCTTCAGCAAAATGGCAGAGATGTGGTTTTTCCTCAGTATCCTGAAGAAGTGCAATCTTTGCTGGGTGTTATTCACTGCAGCAGTGGTGTTTATATTCCATTTTAGGTAACTGGTGATCTGGGTCCCTAGGCACTTAAGACTGGTGGCCTGCTCCATCTCTTGGTCTCCTATCCTGAGTCCGCCTGAAATCCAGGATGAGCTCCTTTGTCTTTTTGATGTTTAAGGACAGGTTATTTACCGCACACAATCCTGTCAGTCTAGAGACTTTATCCCTATAAGCAGTCTCATTGCCATTTGAGATGAGACCCACGACTGTTGTGTCGTCCGCAAACTTGATGATTGCATTTGTGGGATGAATGGGTGTACAGTTGTAGGTGTAAATGAAATATAGAACATATAGAACACATCCTTAAGGTGCTCCTGTACTAAGTGTCAGTACTGGGGAGGTGTGGGGACCAAGTCTCACTGTTTATGGGTGGTTGGTCAGGAAGTCCTTAATCCATAGCCTCAAATGTTTGTGGATTCCCAGGTCCTGTAGCTTCCTCACTAGTATCCTGGGGACAATAGTATTAAAGACAGAGCTATAATCCACGAACATCAGCCTCACATATGCTCTTTTCTGCTTTAGGTGAGACATTGTAATGTGGAGCATAGTGTTTAAGGCATCCTCTGTGGATCTGTTCACCCTATAGGCGTACTGATGCTGATCCAAGGTAGGAGAGAGAGTTGTCTTCTTGTGCCCAAGAACAAGTCTCTCAAAGTACTTTGAGACAATTGGTGCTAAGGCCACTCATTTATAATCATTGGGGGAACTGATGTTGGGTTGCTGAGGCACCGGGATGATGGTAGCAGATTTTAGACAGGCCGGGACAGTGGCATACACCAGGGAGAGATTGAAGATATTTGTTAAAACCTCTGCAAGCTGGTGAGAACTGTCTTTGAGAACATTTTTTGCATCAATCCATAAATTACAAACGTATTATACTAAATTTTTACTGAAATGTAAAATAAATGTATGAAATAAATGTAAAGGAGTTATTTTTTTTCCTTTTAGAATTTTAATTCTGTGGTTATTTATACCGTTATTTACTAATAAGCACACAAGTAACACTAAAGTAGCTGCTGTTTAAAAGTCAGTCTCACTTGCGTTGGTGCCTGAATACTATGCTTGTTATTAATTGACAGGATCTGGATGCAATTAAGATGACAAAGTGCTCAGAAAATGTGAATTAAAAAGAAATGACACAGTTAAACATCAAAAGATATAACCAAAATTCCAACATTTCTTCTAAAGGTAAATTTAACGCTAAATCACTTTTCTGAATAAGAAGAGCTAATTAAACAATGAGATCAACGAAAGATAATAACGACTCACATTTATGTACTGTATTATTGTTTCTCGATTATCTTAGTGGATAGTACTGATGAAGCTCATTTTAAGTTGGTTACCTTAACATACATCCATAGTGCTACAGTTTGACAAGTCGTAACCAATATCGTATATTGGGAGAAAGGGCGTGAAGTGGTAGGAGTCCTTTGGAAGCTCAATACTGATTTGGAAGGGAGTTCCCAGCCCAGTTTTCCAATTGGTCCATATTATCCCTGAAGGCGGTGCCAAACCACACCTTCCAGTGATTCGGCTGGTTATCTCAAGGTTTCGTCGCTGAGTGGCGCGCTTTATTTATTTGTTTGGCCAGTAGGAGCGACTTATACCCTCGTCTAGCGCACGCTTGTAATTCCCTAGGCGTGTTCAACAAGAGAAGCAAATGGAAAGCAAACAGAGGCACAGTGAAACTGATATCGTCTCGCTTTCCTCGTGAGAAACTCCCCATCCAAGCATTGCCAGAACCGCTGTCGAACAGAGAGACGCTCCGAAGCTCCCCGCGCTCACATGACTGACCAACTAGGAGAGTGCTGGTTGCCATGGTAACTGAGGGTGGCAGGCCGGGTTCGCGCGTTGAGGAGGGAGAAGCTCGCGAGGCGGTGCAAGTGCAAGTGAAGTAACGGGCCGGATCTGGGAGACACAGAGCGGCGCAGATCGCCGGGATGGAGGACGGCTTCTCCGGCTACAGCAGTGGCAGCCTTTACGACACATCCTCACTGCTCCAGTTTTGCAACGGTACGGTCAGCAGCCGCTCGCATTTCGGCGCTGTAAAGGAAAAAGGGGACGTGGCGATTGCGGGGGCGACTCTTGTCTGCCTGTCTACTGCAAGTCAGTTGACATGACGACATGACGGGAGATGGGAAAACTTTTACTTCTCCCCCTGTTAATGGAGTGGCATGTTTTTTTTAAACAGAAGATGAGGGAAAACGCCCGTAATAAGTGTTTTTTGAAAGCTGCTTGTTGTCGAGTGTCTTAAGAGTGGCGGGAGGCGAGCAACACGTCTGATAGGGAGTAATACGACTGGGCTAAATTTAGTTTGACTAGGCGACCCCGAGGCCTGCCGGCGCCCCGGGAGTGAGATGTTTGAGGACAGCGAATCATTTGGAGAAGTCGCCTTGCGTGAGAGCGGTCCAACTGTGCAGGCTTCTTTGTAGCTTGAAATTCGAGTGAGACAATTCTGCGCACACTAGAAGCTCTGCTCCGTATGGTAAGAGGCTCCCGTGTTCAACCTGAATTGGGGGCAAGAGGAGGCGGTGGAGGACGACCGTATAGGTCTGTCATGAATAAGTAGACACCTATATATGAAGATAAATCAGTTGACAAAATCCTTAAGTATGTAAGAGGAATCCATCAAAGAACTTCAAGGTGTAGATAAGCAGCTGACCTTTACGCAGAAACAAATGTGTTGACTAAAAGTGTTAATAATGTTTAGTAGCTATGTATCTTTGTACTGTAAGTGAAGGCAGTAGATGTGCAGTCGAGTGTATGAATGGAGGTGTGCGCCCGCAACTGAATCTCCACTGTGTAAAGGTCCTCCTAGTTATAGTGTAGCTCTAGGTTAGCCATACAAACCTTGCTAGTAAGACAGGTTTGAAGTATGAAGCTGAGTTCGTAAATAGCTTGTGTGAAATGGTAGATTGTGTAGTTGTAAAGCATTTAGGGTCATAGTGAAAACACAGAAGTATGAAATAAATAGGGGCGTGGCGTCCTCTGTGTGTAGAGGCTGTTTTTTCGTGCAGTCCAGAGGCGTAGTTGATGTTCGCAATGATGCTGTCATAGTGTCAAATAAGATGAGTTTCAAGTTGTCGTGGGTGTGTTTTTTGTATAGTGGATTTATTTCACATTCCGAGTAAGCTGAGGCATAAGCTATAATACAGATTTTGAGAAACTGTATAAATGCAATTAAAAATGAGTTTTGAATTCCATTTAAATCGAAATTAATTCTGTATCAAAGTTCATCTTGACATGGGAACATGCTGGGTCTGCAGATCGTGTGTTCTATTGCAATCCTTTCGACACAAAATGATTACCTTTCATAAGTGAATATTAATAATGTAGATGGAGTGCTTATTTAAATTTGGAAATGAAATTTTTAAATAGATTTAAGTTCCATTTTTTATTTTTCTGTAATTTTACTAAGTTTTTATTTTTCTTTACTTTAGGCTTTGAGGAAATTTTCTTTAGTGTTAGGTTAGTTGGGGTAATAGATATGAAATGTAGCTTTTCAGTGGTAGTGGTTAAAAAGAAACTACTATAATTGATACTATCGGCGCTTTAAAGAGAATAGAATTTGGACATCTTATCCAGGAGCCTTGTGTGATCTGCAGCTTCACAGAGTGCGGTGATTGCAAATCCTGTCGGTAGAGCAAGCTGTCTTCAAGTTAAGCCATGAAGTTACCTGAGGTAAGGAACAGAAGTGTGGAAGTTTCTCTGTAGAGTTTAATTTATTCCCTGTTATTTACTTTATTTTTCTAGTTAATGTTAGGCAGTAATTGGTTCTTCTGTTGGCTTCTGTTTTGTGTGTGTAGAAACACTACTGGGGCTCGCTCCTTTATACCAATGGCAATAAGTCTGCATAATTCCTCATTGTGATTGTAACTGTGAAGCCAGATGCTTTCTTTCTTTTTAGTCATGTATGTATGTATGTGTGTGTGTGTGTGTGTGTGTGTATTTATATATTGATCTTTCGTAAAAAGGCAAATCCCCCAGCCCTGGGGAAAAATTAAGGTCTGTCTGCACTGTATTAGTGTATGCTCCCAACCTGTCTGTCTGTACTCTAGAGACTCCAGCAATTTGTCTCTCTTTATTGTTTATTTAAATCACATGCAATTCAGTGAAAATGTATTTAAAATTCTTCACATCATTATTTCTAGTCTGGATCCAGGAGAGCTAGATCCTAAATTACATTCTAAAAGAAACCTACCAGTCATCCATTTTTAAGCCTTCTTAACTAAATTTCAGGTGTGGGTACGGAGGAGCTCATTCTGTGGAAGCATTGTGAGCAAGTGTTGGAAGGCATCCTGCACTGCTTGGCTAGTCCATTGGCATGTGAATTCACTCGCACACCTGGCCATTTTAAAGTCCACAATGAATTTAACCTTCACATCTTAGGGATGTGGGAAGAAATTGGATGACCTATTGAAATGTATGCATAGAAATGGGAAGAACTTGTAAATTTCACACTGATAATATCCAGTCTGGATTCAAACCCAGTCTCATGGAGTTGTGTAATACAGCAGCACTAATCACTGCTACACACAAAATAAACTATGCTTTTTATACTTATAAATACCTGTTAGATTTAACATGTTTATTTACATTTTCCATGATCAGAGCGGAACTGATTTTGCTGTGATTACAAAGCAGCATCTAACACCTTCCTCTCACTTTGTGATGTTAGCCCTAAGATTTCCAATCAACAATTTTGTTGAAAAAAGTCCATTTAGCCTAGACAGGGGGCCGGATATATGTATTTATTCTTTTTGAACTATTAAGAAACAGGGATTCTGTGATTCTCATCTTCATCTAAGGAGTAGTGATTGAGGTGATGCAACCCTAAAATGTATACCTCAATAGAAATCTGGATTTGGCTGCAAGCACCGAAGCCATATACATAAAGGGCTATAGTGAGCAGTATTCCAAGACAAATCATTTTTTTTTAGTGTGGGTGGAACACTTATTTGTTTAATCTGTGTGCCAGGCTCTGTTTTGGGCTCCAAGACTTGACTCTGGCAACAGAGAGTAGGATGTTATTAAAGACAGTGCAGCGCAGTCTCCATGACACCCTGGTCAAACCACGGAGCACCCTTAGCAGAAGACTGATTGTGCTATCATTCTACAGGGAGTGCTGCCACGGGCTTTTTTATCAGCTGCCATAAGTTGTTGCATTCTAACCTTATTATAACATCATATTTTGTTGCAATTTTAATATGTTTATTTTAATCAGATTATCTATGTTTATTGTTTATTTTGCATTTGTAGAAATTCAGCTTTGAGTCTGCTTTTTTTAATTATGAACTTTGAATAAAATTGACTTCTCCTGGAAAAAGTCTTAATGATTATTTTTATTTTCACAAATGTTTTTCCATACTATAGGTAATTATTCATATATTAATATTCATGAAGAGGGAGGTAGGG
Organism: Polypterus senegalus; assembly: GCF_016835505.1. Lineage (NCBI taxonomy): Eukaryota > Metazoa > Chordata > Cladistia > Polypteriformes > Polypteridae > Polypterus > Polypterus senegalus. The sequence goes on along the minus strand of NC_053171.1, from coordinate 28,475,685 downwards.
CTTCTTTCCTCTCACTGTTGAAAGGCATAGCTTACAAATCATCCCAGTTGTCTCCCATGAGGCTTCATCACCGAAGAAAATTGTCAAGATAATACAGATGTAGATTGTATGATCACTTGCAACACAAGATCCACTTTCTGTTTTCAACTAGGGCAGCGGGTTTATCTGCTACTGCTACTAGCACAGAAATCTGCACAGCTGATGGTAAATGTATTGAGTTCATAATGTGGGGTCTGCCACAGAAACATGACTTGTTTGCATTTTATATCTTACTGTTGATTTGTATTAGATGGAGAGGCATTTATCTTGCAGGAGAGCAGCTTCATTAACATCATAAATGTTTATGCAGTAAGGTTGCCATTTTCTGTTAAATACTCGCCTACTTTTGTTAATAAACCTGACTGTGGACATTATGAATTACATATTAACTTGATGTATCTTGCTTACCATATTTTGTGTTTGCTTTCCTCTTTTGCAGATTTATTATTTAACCACAGGTTCAGGTCATTTTTCTTTTTAATCATTGTTAAATATAAGCATAATGGTATCTGGGATCTACAATACATATAAAATACTTTTGATATTTTAGTAGTAAATTGGTAGATTAGTATAAGAAGAAACAGAATGGTTGCAGCTTGGGTATACATATCTTCAAATGCATCTATTGTTCTGTGTTCAGACTGCACATGAGATATTTTTAATGTAGTGTTTGCACATTCTCCCCTAAGATGAACTGGTTAGTTTAATTGGCCATACTGTGTGTGTGTGTGTGTGTGTGTGTGTGTGTGTGTGTGCAAGATTAAGACCTGTGATGTCCAGGGCTGTTTTCTTCACCCAGTGTTGCTTGGGTAGGTTTTGGCCTCTACAGCAATAACCTGAATCAGGCAGGGCTGAGAACATTGTACTATATAGGAAGAAGTCATTGCTCATAATCCGAGGAGGTAATTGATCAAAATAGCAGATGATCTTTTGTTTCTTCAGATTTCCAATGATATGTGCCAGTAACATTTTTTTTATTTGAAGCAGTAAGTATACATTTTAAAAGTGATGTTAAGAGTTTTAAGTACAGTAGACCTGACAGCTAATGCGATGGCATTTGTCACATTTATTGTTTTTCTTTATTTCTTTTAACAAATTTGATGAATTTTCAGATGGCAGTTGAAAAATGATAAAAAGATTTCTTACATTTTCCCTGATTTGGACTAATAAAAAAGAATCAAAAATCAAATTTACTTGTGAGTATTTCTGCTTCAGCATGGTTCCTGCCTTTGTGAAGTTTTGCCCCCCTTCTGCCATTTCAAAGACCTCATGTATTTGTTAATTTAGGTGGTGACTTTAGATTTGATCAGTGAAGGTATGGGGCAAGAAACAACTACTGTATATGCTTGTGCCTTTGTTTAAGATGTTGATGGTTTTGCAAGTAGCCCTGGTACTGACATAAGTACTTCTTGCATTTTGCTAATTGCTTTTGTTCTTGGTTGTCTAGAAACAAAGTCATTCAATTTCTTGCAGATTCATTTGTATGAGTTATTTTGAAATTAAAAAAAAAACTAATAATGGAAGATATAACTACCATGACACACATGAACACATCAATACAAATCCATTATGCCCGTCTAGTTTAACAATATAATAGTATGGGTTTGGACTGTAGGAATCCTTCATTGTTTATTCATAGAGATCCACTTATTCAAGTAGAGAGCCAGTGTCTTGTATCTGGGCAGTGCTGGGTACATGGTTTCAGTCCAGCGTAGGCAGTATAACATCCATTTTTCTACAGTCTTTTTGTACTTTACACAGAGCAGATGAGATTAATATTATGATGTTCTTACAGTTTCTGTCATTAAGTATACAAAGATAATATTGACTGGTGGTATTTACTTTTGTCTGTTTGTCTTCCATAATTTTAGTCTGTTATGTTTTACCATTTTGTTTATATGATGTCTGACTGCTAGATTTCCTATTCTTTGTACCTTTCTATATCAAATGCATTATTCTTGCAATAAAGCATCTACATTTTGTTTGTCTAAGAATTATATTGCAGAATTTCAGAAATGACCCCAATCACCTTAAAAAAAATCTTTAAATAAAGGAATTTCTTTCTCATTACCCTAATTCCTTCATATACTTGGTGAATCATTTTCAGTGACAGAAAGACTAAAAGGCCCACAAATGTTCATAAATTTTATTTTCATTGATTACTAGCCTGAGCCCTCTCAGTTAATCAGATTTTGTGACTCATGCATGCTTAATGTTGCAGGCACTTAAGCTTTGTTTAAAAAGCTAAATAATCAGATCCAAGGGTGAAACACAATGATCCTGGTTGGTGTAACAGGCATCTCTGTACCTTAAAATGGAAGTAACCTAGAGAGCAATACAGGAAAGGAAGACCAAGTCATTTATCAAAAGGTTCATTGCTGTGAATTGGTATGCCAAAATTGGTTATAGAGATTGCAGGCAATATATAAAAAAATGAAAGCAGCTTTGGCTAGGTCTTAGTAGCTTAAAAGTAGTTATCACATAAAATTTTTTCTTTTAAAATAATTAACCTTTAATATTTGTTTTCATATTATCATGGAGGTGCAATGATTACCATTGCTGTCTAGCCCAATTTTAAGATCATGGGTTCAATTCCAGGCCTAGATAACATTCTTCCCTTATCTGTATGGGTTTCCTGAAGGTTCTGAATTGTATTCCCACATACCAAAGACTAGCATGCTAGTTTAAATTGGTCCGATATGAGGAACTATTTGCATTTAGTACTGCTTGGGTACGTCTCCACATGACTCTAATGTGTAAAGTTGAGTAATTAAACATGTTTTGTTTGTATATTGTAACATAATCCAATGAAAAAATTTACTCATTTGACTGTATTCAACAATGTCAGTAATTACAATAAATTACTGAACTTGATTACAGACATTTTCATCAGTATTACAAAAACTGTTAACATTTTAATAAAGTATAGGAATTTTCAATTTGGAACAGTGTTCAGCCTTCCTTAGGCAGACATCAGTTGAGTCTGGATTACTGTAAATGTTTTCATTAAACTGAAAACGGTTTCATATTTATAATAAAATTTGAAAGGTGCAATTTTCTAAAAAAGTTCAAGTGATTTGCTTATGAGAGATGACTTTCTAAGGTGGTTTTGAGCGTTCAGGGTCATAATGTAGAAAAAAAAATGAGTCCCATACACTGTATATGCGTTTTTCATTCTTATCTCTGTTTGCAAAATAATTGCCTCTTGTTGACTGCAGAGTAAATTTACGTCTGATTTAAACCTATTCAGGAAGTGAAATGTTAATGTATACATAGAAAAAGCAGAAGTCAGTCCACAGGTTTGAGGAAAAAAAACATAGTCTTAGAAGGAATTTAAATAAAAATGAAAGCACAAAAAAGCAACCTCCTAAGTAGTACTTTCTGTACCTATGGCATTTATCTGTTAAAGAAACTGGCAAAATACAAACCAAAATGATGTATAAAGACAAACTAAAATGTACATTTCTTGGGTTATAATTAATGAACCTCCCTTGGAGAAGCAGCTTTTTCAGACATATGACTGGTGCACCTGGACTTGGTGAACAGCTTTTTGTGTGTGGGCTGCAGTAACCTCTTTGGGTGTCTTAGTAACCTGATGTGACTGGAAAAACTCCCTCATTGTTTCAGCATTTTGGAAACTGCCTCCTTTTTTTAGTGTTTTTATTTGTTCTCCTGAGCTGATAATTTACTCATTATCTGAACTTTGGACTTTTCAGATGATGTATTGCATATAAAGGAAAAAAAATCACATTTATAAGAAGGTTTAATACACAGATAAATATTCTCTGTGTACTATTCTTGTTAATCATTTTTGTATCTAGCTGTTGGTTCCTGTTATGTCAGTCAGTCATTTTCTGACCAGCTTAGTCCGGAATAGGGTCACATAGGAAGCTTGAGCTTATCCTAGCCAGCATAGGACGCAAGGCAGAAACAAATCCTGAACAGGGTGCCAGTTCATTGCAGGGCAAACACACGTACATACACACCAGGGCCGATTTAGCATCACAAATCCACCTAACCTGCATGTCTTTGGACTGTGGGAGGAAATCCGAGCACCCTGAGGAAACCCACACAGACATGGGGAGAACCTGCAAACTCCATTCAGGGAGTACCCAGAATGTGAACCCTGGTGTCCTTACTGCAAGGCACTGCCATTGTGCCACTCACTTGTTGTGTCATTTAATATCTTAAATGTTCTGTTATTCCCATCTAAAGGTACTTTAAGGTGTTCTTTTAATATCTGTGTCACTGGCTGTTATGATCTTTTTACTTTTGCACTTTAGCAGCAATCTCCCTTTGAACTAAGTTATTAGGGGACAAAAAAAAAACCAAAGGAACCAAATTACATGTTGGTGCTGGTGAACAGAAGGGAAAGTGTGAGTTTTAGAATTTTAACTGCATTGGAAGAGGGCAGAAGTACAAAATTTTCACAGAAATTAAGTTCCTGTTGCCAAGAAAGTAGAAGATGGGAAATCAGAATGTATGAAAGGCTGTGGTTTGTCTCAAGGTAGCTCTTTGATGGAACCACAAGGTAGGAAGACTTAATGGTGATTGTCTGTATTAGGTTAAAAGAAAATGTATTTTGATTGGTGAATGGTTTGTAAGTTTTTGGTAAGGAAATAATAAAAGATGAAAGGTTAAAGAGGTGATCTCAGTAAAGTAAGTAAACATGTACGGAAGACATATTTGAAAGTTCCTTGAGAGAATCTGGAGCACCATTTACCACTAAGGGAATTTGGTACAATGGCATCAGCCTGTAATTTTCTTTTTCTGTGGATTATCTTCTTGGCTGTGAAAAGATGAACTTTATTATGGAAATGACTTTGCCGTCTTCCCTTGAGCGAGAAAGAGCAATTATTTTTCAGAGTGTCATAGATATTTTTGGATCTGAGCAATGATGATTTGCCACAAGACAGAGAGCTTAAAATCACAATCACATTTTGTTTGAATTTATATTTCTGTTGTGCACCATTGTCATGATAATATAGTCAGTATTTTGTACACATTTTGAAATGTTTGATTTTCCCCTTAACCAGGTATACTGAGATTACACCCATCTCTTTACAACAATGCAGTAGGTGTTGGCTGAGTTTTATTTATTTTGTTTAATTTTGGGATGTATTTGTCAAATTATGTTACTTGTGTTTACTGTTTAGATTACATAAATGTCGGTGCACTACATTTTCCTTGATGCCATCAAAATATTTTAGTGATAAGAGTATGTCCCCCTACTTTTACCATTATGTTAAGAATAGGAATCTCTGACCTGAATGAATTTTATGTGAGGTATTTGTTTCAGCTACTTACTGAGCAGTGGTTGCAGTTCTCAACAATGTACTGTAATTTGTTGTCCTTGTGCATTTGCGTTGTTTGTGATTAGTTGATGCAAGGACGCTGTATATTCATATGAATCCATTAATAAACTCAAACAGCAGTCTGTTCATTTCCATTCTTAGAACTACTTTTTTTAAAGGAAAGCAGCATTTTTAATTTCCTGGTTTAGAAAAATGCCAAGCCATAATGTATAGTTTGTAAAAGGTTTTTCAAATATAGATAACTAAGCTAAAAGAGTACTTTTGCCCAAAAAAATGGGAAAGATGCGTGTGTGTGTGTGTGTGTCCGGGCAGGGGAGAATACGTGGGGTGTGTGGTTGATATGTGAATGTGGCTGAATGCATGCGATGTTACAAATTAAACTAAATGTTGTCAGTTAATTTCTCACCACCCAAGACTCACTATGTGATGCTGTACAAGTCAATTAACCTTCCAGCGCTCCAGTTATTTTAAATAAGGAGAAACAGTTGTTATGCATTTGTACTGTTTACTGTATTTATGTTTTATTTCAGACTATTTTTATCTGTGAGTTTGAGTAGGGATCAGGGATGGTGGCCATATTACACTGGATGTCTGACAGAGTAGGTCTGTGGATTCTTGGGATTTTTCCCATAAACTTGGCCATCTTTATAGTGCTAGTCAGCAGGGAGTTAGAATTGTCAAACTTAGTGATGTCGTTTTTTTTAAGATCTCTACTGTTTTTGTTCCTTAACTCATTGTTATAATACCTTATTTTTCCCATGATTACACTGAAAGCCAAAACTCTGTCAAGTTGTCAACTGAGATTTCCAATTTAGGATAAGTTATAATGTGTTGCATATTCTCATATTACCCCTTTTTCAGTACCACTGGTGTACTCCACAATTATTTTACTGACTATCTGTAGCCTGTATGTCATGCTTTGCAAGTTGTGTTATTCTCCAAAGGCTCCATGATTTAACATTTCTTTAATGTAATTGGGCTACTATTGGCTGGATATATATTGGGTAACCCACTATATACACTTTTGTCATTGGGGGAAAAAACAGCAGACATCCTGTTGTTAATAAGCCTGTTTTGACACATTTTAAGGTAATGGAAATTTCAACACTTGTTTTTAGAAGATGACGCATAGGTGTTCTCCAGAGGCAGTTAATTCATAAACTTAGCATCATTTACTTATTTGCAGCTATCATATTTTGCAGCTGAAAGGGAATGGAGAGTGGTGAAAGCAAAAGCCATCAGCTTCACAAGACATAATATGCAGCATTTGTTTGACAATAATTCCTTTCACATTTTAGTATTTTACAGGAAAAAGAATTGTGGTACTGGCAATTAATTGCCAAAGCCTTCTAATTGCCTTATGCTAGTTATAAAAGAAACACCTTTTATGAAATAGTAAATGTAATCAGTTACTCGGTTTTAAGTTTAATATTTGAAGTACTGTATAATGTGTTACTCTAATATGGATTTTTGTTAATTCAGGCCCATCTACAGTTTAAAGCCATGTGAATGTTTACTTTTTGTCATTCTCATACTGAACTACACACACATGTTTTACACATAAATCTAGTTTTGATTGTAGCACTTAAGTGAAGAAAGCAGGTGGACCACTAAAAATAGTACAGTGCTATTTTAAAAATAAATAAGATGTATTTTGGATAAGAGTAACAACTTACAATTTTTCAGTTTTAGTTTTAAATCTAGACAAATTATTATTAGTCTAGTTTTAGACCACATAGTTGTCTAGTTTCATCCACCCATCCACTATCCAACCTGCTATATCCTAACTATAGGGTCACGGGGGTCAGCTGGAGCCAATCCCTGCCAACACAGGGTGCAAGGCAGGAAACAAACCCTGGGCAGGGCGCCAGCCCACCGCAGGGCGCGCACACACACCAAGCACACACTAGGGACAATAATTGTTAGTTGTTTTAGTAAGCAAAAACAAACGGATGGTGTCTGGAGACTGAAAAATAATTGTTAGTCTGTCTGCTTCATCCAATTCAGGGTTTTGGGGATCGGCACTTACATTAGCAGTGCAGCATGCAGTGCAGGAACTGAGCCAGGATGGGGCACCAGTTCATTGGCAGTCACACTCATGTACACCTGCACACAGTCCTAATTTAGTTACTGCAGTGAGCCTAACTCAGAAATATTTGGGCTGTTGGAAGCAAATCATTTTACCAGACAAAAACCCCAGAACTACAGAAAGTGACCATCCAAGGATATGAACCAAGGTTGCTAGAGCTAGGAGGCAGCAGTATCAATCAATGCAACAAAGTGCTTATAGATCACTAAATTTGACCGTGAAGGTGTAACACACACAGGTGCAGTGAATCTGTCACACAGAAGGTGTGTTGCACAACTAAATTGGAATTTAGAGAAAAGAGTATTAAAAGTTATTGAAAAAAGATGGATGGATGAACATTTTGTAACAGTCTTAAGATGTAATGTGTTCAATGTCGAACTCTAGAAGCAAAATTTGAACTGTTAGCAGAAACCATTAAAGAATGTTTTGAGTATAAACAAATTAAAAATTGGGCATAGCAACACATTTCTTTCACTATCTTCAAATTAGAAACTTTGTTAAACAGAACCTGCCCTATTTTTCTCATCTCGCTCTCTCCTCTATGCTGGAAAAAATATTGCTGAGTTTGGAGGACTCAGACAGCATTTCTGCAATATATAAAATTACCTTACAGTCCCTCCCTTTCAAAGATTCAAGAGGACAATGGGAAAAAGATCTCTCACTCAACATATCAGAAAAGGAGTGGAAGGTAACAATGCAAAGAATTAACTCATGCTGCATATGCGCAAAGCATACAATTATTCAACCCAAAATTATATATTGAGCACATGTGTCTTGCTTAAAACTGTACAAAATGTTTCTAGGGCAAAATCCAACCTGCGAATGCTGCAATTAAGTCCCAGCCCCACTGGGTCACATGTTTTGGGCCTGCACCAAATTAACACCATTCTGGGCAAAAATTTGCCTTTCAGACAGCCTTGGTGTCACAATACCTCCTAACCCATTAACAGCTGTGTTTGGTGTTCTTCCAGATGGGCTTAAAGTGGAGAAGGACAAACAAACAGTGATTGCCTTCACTACACTATTGGCACACAGACTTATTTTGCTAAACTGGAAGAATCCTAACTCTTTTTAAGTCAGTGGGTAACTGATGTTTTATATTATTTGAAATTGGAAAAAGTCTAATTCTCAGGGGATCTGTGCAGAACATTTTCAAAACCTGGCAGAATCTAATCAATAATATTTTAGAATAAGCTCTTAAAGCACTGAGGAAGTAATTCCCTTCGCATTTCTTTTTCTTCCCCATTTATCTTTATCCGCCTATTAAACTCATCAATTTATGTATTTTTACAAGCTTTAAGTTTTACTCCGTTGGCCATGCTCTCTTTCTCGGGTTGGTTTGTTTTCAATCCTATTTTTTGTAAAAATAGATCTATTTGTATGGAATGATTACAATAAAATAAAAAAAATAAAAAATTATGGATACACTAAGGGAAAGGTGAGAGGTACATTAAACAGGCATACCAGAGTACTGAATCTGAGATTGTTGAGAGGGACAAGCACTAAAAAATGAGATTTTTGACAAAAATAAAGATCTTCAGGCTGCCTTCAAACAAATCAAAAATATTTGTTTGTATTTATTTGGGAATAATAATAGACTTATCTATGGTTGAAGTGCATCTCGGAATGATTTTTGCTTTCATTTGCATATGCTCAGACCTTAAAGTTGTATTAATAAATAATGCGCACACATTAATACGGTGGGACTGGATAAACTGAATGCAGTTAACCGCAGTTCTTTATTGCCAGTAATAACTTCTGTTTTTTTTCTCTAGTGTGGTAGTTGAACTAGTTTAATGGTTTTATTTTTGTTTAAGCATTACCTTTTTTGTGTTCTAAATAAAGAACAAGTTTGTTAAAAATCCTTTGAGGTAATTTATTATCAAAACTGCTAAAATGACTAGTTTCTTTTTGATATCTAGTATTTTCTTTGTTGATGGTTTCTGTAATATACAAATTGTGCTAATGGCAAAAATATACTTATAGCAATATAAACATTCGGGTATCAAACAACTCTCTGATAATGATGTCTTGGTCAAAGACTAAGACTAAGTTTCATGGTGGAATAAAGGTAGCTATAGCCTACAATGGAATTTAGGAAGAGCAGTGAGGTAATCAGATTCAGGATTACAAATTTATGGAGCCATTTTGTACCTAGGAAGAATGAGTTTATATGTATGTTCAGGGAAAGGAGCGCTATTACAGAATATTTGGAAAAGAGTGTTTGGAGGACACTCTACAAGAATAAGAGAAACTTGGAACCTTGAGATAGACAAGGAGATAATAATGATATGAAACAGGTAAGAGTTAAATTTTGACAGATGTTTGAGGTGAGCAAAGCAAAGTGCTGATACCAATGGCCAGGGAGGACAGAAAAAACTCCAGACGGCTGGAGGAAAAAAAAAATCTGCAGGGGTTCCAAGGCCATGAGACCACCCAGCCCCCCTCTAGGTATTCTACCTAACATAAATGACCTCAATCAGTCTTCATGGTATTCAGGCTTCACATGGAAGAACTTGATGATGTTGGTCATGTGGACTTCTGGCCTTTAATCCATCCATTTAGGGAAATCATGGTGCTTTGATCAGGTGCTGGTGACACAGATCACCACCACAGGAAACCGGAAAAAGAACAGCAGAGAAAGTAACAGTTAGTACGGATTTCGCAACCACCATGAATGATAATGATAATTAAATGCATATACAGAATATCAGGATTAAATTTAAAATGAAGCTTTGAGAAACTCATGTTAAAATAATGTGTTTTTAGACGTTTTTTAAAGTGCTCCACTGTGTTAGCCTGGCAAATTTCTTTTGGCAGGCTCTTTCAGTTTTTAAGTGCATAATAACAGAAGGCTACCTCACCACTTCTTTTAAGTTTAGCTCTTGGAATTCTAAGCAGACACTCATTTGAAGATCTAAGGTTATGATTTGGAGTCTAAGGTGAAAGACATTCTGAAATATAAGATGGAGCGCAGATTATTTAAGGCTTTGTAAACCATAAGCATTATTTTAAAGTCAATTATAAATGACACAGGTAACCAATGTAGTGACACCAAAACTCGAGAGATGTTATTTGGATTTTCTTTTCCTAGTTAAGATTCTTGGAGTTGCATTCTGCATTAGTTGCAATCGATTTATGTCTTTTTTGGGTGGTCCTAAGAGGAGTGCATTACAGTAATCTAGCCAAATGAAAACAAAAGCATGAACTAATTTCTCAGCATCTTGCAGTGTTATAAGAGATCTAACTTTTGCTATATTTCTTAAGTGAAAAAATGCTGTCCTAGTAATCTTATTAATATGTGATTTAAAATTCAGGTCAGAGTCAATAGTTACCCCTAAATTCTTTACCTCCGTCTTGACTTTTAATCCTAATGGATCAAGTTTATTTCTAATACCCTCATTATATACTGTTTTGCCAATCACTAAAATTTCTGCTTTCTCCTTATTTAGTTTGAGAAAATTACTACTCATCCATTCAGAAACAAAAGTAAGACATTGTGTCAGTGAATCAAGAGAGTAGGGGTCATCAGGCGCTATTTATACAGTTGTGTCATCAGCATAGCTGTGGTAGCTCACATTATGCCTCAAGATAATCTGACCTAATGAAAACATGTAAATCAAAAAAAGCAGCGGACCCAGGATAGAGCCTTGTGGAACACCATATAGAATATCATGTGTCTTTGAAGTACAATTACCACAACTAACAAAGACTTTTCTACCTGTCAGGTAGGACTCAAACCAATTTAAAACACTGGCAGAGAGGCCCACACATTGACTAAGGCGATTTCTTAGAATATTGTGGTCAATGGTATCAAATGCAGCACTCAGATCTAAGAGGATGAGAACAGATAAACGGCCTCTGTCTGCATTTTCCTGCAAGTCATTTATTACTTTAACGAGTGCAGTTTCTGTACTGTGATTTGTTCTAAAACCCAACTGAAATTTATCAAGAATAGCATGTTTATTGAGGTGGTTATTTAGCTGCATAATGACTGCCTTCTCTAGGATTTTACTTAAGTCAGGCAGGTTAGAAATGGGTCTAAAATTTTCAAAAGCAGAGGAATCAAAATTATTTTTGTTGAGCATTGGTTTGCCTTTAGAGACCCCCGTATCTAATGACGAGTTTACTATGTCAAAAATACTATCAATTAGCACGCCAGATACTTCTTTGGAAAAACTTGTTGGTTTTGGGTCAAGGAAGCAGGTGGAGGGTCTCAGTTGAAAAATTATTTTATGTAAATCGGGTAAATCTATCCTGGCGAAAGAATTTAATTTGTTTAAAATGGAGTAGTGAGGTTTAAGAGGATCAGTATTGGAGAGATGTACTATATTATTTCTAATATCATTGATTTTGTGATTTAAAATATAGCAAAGGTCTCACAAGCTTCAGTGGATGTTTTTTGGAGGCTTTCCATTGAATCACCTGGGTTTAGCAGACGATCAATTGTAGAGAATAAGACTCTGGGATTACTAGCATTGTTATTTATAATTCTAGAGAAATAACACCGCCTCTCCAGACAGACTATGATGTTGTATTCTGTTATTTTAGCCTTCAATATTTCATAGTGGATAATCAGTTTAGTTTTTCTCCATTTATGCTTAGCTCTTCGGCATGTTCTCTTTAGATCAGACACTCTTTGAGTCTTCCATGGTACAATAGTGCTAGAGGATTTTTTAACTGGCTTTTCAGGTGCAACTAAGTCAGCAGCAGCTCTCACTTTAGTATTAAAATGTTCTACCTTACTATTTACATTATCCTCGCTATTGTAGTAAGCACTACAAATGGACTGGTTGCTTAGATTGTTTAACTTTGAAGCTGCTGATGAATCAAAGAAGCGTTTTTTTAACAATATGCTTCTTGTGAATTTTTTTCTATCATTATTTCTATATTAAATAGTAAGAGAAAATGGTCTGATAAACCAGTATCAATGATCTGCTTCACATCAACTTTTAGTCCTTTAGTAATTACTAGGTCCAACACATGTCCTGCTTTGTGTGTTGGCTGACTAACGTGCTGGCTCAAATCAAGAGTCCAGGATGTTCATGAATTCTTTTACTTTCGGGTCACACTGATTATTGATATGAAAATTAAAGTCACCTACTATTAGGAAGAATTCCTCAAAGAAAGACACATTATATTTAGGAGGTCTATACACAGACGATATTAGAGACTGAGAAACTCCATGAATAATAACGCCAAGATACTCAAAGGACTTGAATTTACCAAAGCCAACATCTTTACACTTTATCCGGCTCGAGTAAGTGTTTGCCAAACAGCCGCCTTTTTTACCTTGGCGATCCGCATGAGCAAAGCTGTAATTCGGAGGCGCAAATTCAATTTAAACAGCCGCACCGACAGAGCTAAGCCACGTTTCACTTAATGCAATAAAATTGATTTTCCTATCACTAATAAGATCGTTGATGGAAAATGTCTTGTTGGTTAATGCTCTAATATTTAAGAAAACCATATTTAATTTCTCAGAAGAGCAGAACTGAATTGTAGGAGCATTACGGGTGTTTGAGATTAAGTTATTCGTATTAGCGCCGCTCTGTACGTATTTTTTATTTAATCTATAGTCTGTTTTTAGAGTTTTAATACATTGTTCATCTAGAGGTGCAATTGTAATTAAATTAGTTGTATTTATGCCACACTGTCTAGATTTTTTACATGAATTGAGGTTAGTTATTGGAGTTTTAATGCAGTGCACTTGTTTGTTGAGGAAATAAATGTTTTATAGCCTTTTGAATGTTTGCCTCCATTGGGATTACCCTTCTTACTTTGATTGCATTATTTGCAGACCCTAAACTATTTTATATCTCATTTCATTTGAAATAATTTGCTTTCTAATTACAGTTTATCTTGGATTTTAGATTGAAAGGTTCCTCTAATTGAAATTTGTATCCAAATAATAACTTTTATTTCAGTAAGGAAAATTGGTTTTGCATGGACACAGTTGACAGCATGGTAGAGTGATCATTGGTGTTATTGTCTTACGAATATGGAAACTTAGGTTTGAATCTTTCATCTAATTGCCTGTCAATGTGTGGAGCTTGCTTAGTTTATGGATATCTTTCTGGGGATTTTCTCCATGTACTCCAGTTTTTCTTCCATATTGTAAAGATATACTGTACATGTTAGGAGAACCAGTGACTCTAAATTGGCCTACATGAGTATGTGTCATTGAGCGAGTGTATGGTCCATTGACCATATTGTTGGTAACTGCCTTGTTCTCAGTGTTGCTAGATGAGGCAAGGAATTGAACCAAATATGACCTGGGTAATTTGGCTAGAAAAGATACGGATGTTCTTGGTGGAGATATTGGGTAATATTACAAGTACACAACAGATGGAGTATAGCTGTAATTTAAACCTACAAACAGTTTCTGTAAAAGAAAATGCACATACTAGAATACCTGATGTAACCATTGCCACTGAAATATCAGATAAAAAACAATGAAAACAGTAACATTGCAACAGAGAAGTGAAGGAGGGCCTGTGTAGTCTATTATGATCAAAAAAGATTTCAAATAATTGCATCCTTAAGAAAATTGTTCAACTGCTCTACACATGTCATGATGTTAAGGCAATTGACCTTACTGATCACAGCTTACAGAGCAGGTGTATTTTTGTGAAGATAATTATAATATAGTTTATAATATAGTATCAGCACTATTTATTCCAAAGAAATATCCTACTTTGCTAAATTCCCTTCATCAGATAATATTGTTTCAAAAGAAACACATTTTCTTATTTATAAATGTTGACTGCTTAAATGTTAATGAGTTATTCCACATAAGAAAGTGAAAGGCTAAGCATTTAACCCTCTAATTGTATAAAGAATATTGAAAAATATTGATAATAGAAATTTAAGTAGGTTTCTGCATTCATTTTCATTTCAAGAAAAGTTTGTATTAATCATTGATATATTACAATATTTTTATATTGTAAAAAAACTAGGGATTATTAAAAAGGTTATTAATTTGTGATTTTAATATTTCAAACAGACCAATGTTAACATCATTAAAAGAACAGTCTTGCATATCTTTGAAAGTTTATTAGAATGCAGTTTCTCAGGATCTACAGAGAAGGCCTTTTCTGATCCTTTATGGTCACTCATTTCAGTCCTCTTTTTCTCCCTAACTGGCATGTCCTGTCAAATGTGTTTTTCAGCAACATATTGTGCATGTTCTGTATTGTTGGTTTTTCTTTTTTTTTGAGGAAGACATTAGGAGTACTTTTGTGCTGCTATTGCACCACCACAGTCACTCTGTTGTAAGACACAAATAAGAGTCATGACCAAAGTTTAAGGGGAGCTGCTAATGATTAGAAATTATTTTATTTTGCGTAACCATTAGACATTTACAAGTTCAGCCTCATTAATCTGCAATAAAATTTACAATTACATTCATTTTATGGCTAGTATTTTAGTTTTATTTCAGAAATTTGTCTTGTGTTCAAACAAGTGGGTTAAACAATGTTGCAGAATGAGTCTAGTCTTTAATTTACTTTTATATTGTTAAGAAAGTTTGTGAATGTAGATCATACAGTTTGACATTTAGCCAATTAATTGAAAAATGTATGCATATCTGCATTTAAACTACTTTATATACTGCATAGATTCAGTAAGAAAGTTAAACTTCATAAAAGAGTCAAATAATCAATCAAAGGCTGGTGGTTTAATAATTCTCATTCATTTTCTTCTACTGATGCTTATTATAAAAGGCACTATATAAAATATTAATTGACTCCCACTTCTGTCGCCTTCTGTTTACTTCGTAACTGTTTCTATGGATATGATATTTCTAATAATAGTTTCAAAAGCTCTGCGGTGGGTTGGCGCCCTGCCCGGGATTGGTTCCTGCCTTGTGCCCTGTGTTGGCTGGGATTGGCTCCAGCAGACCCCCATGACCCTGTGTTCGGATTCAACGGGTTGGAAAATGGATGGATGGATAGTTTCAAAAGCTGAAGTGAAAGATATTTTATTAAAACATGAATGATAAAAGCACAATTTATCTAAGATTTGCAACTAACCTGTAATACATTAATTTTCAGCTTTCATGGTAAACATGCCAAAATGAATAATATACTGAATGAGTCATTTTGCTGTCATCTTTTCATCTATCTATCTATTGAATCCATTGTGACGGTCTTGAGAGCCTCTGTAAGATCCAGCCAGAATCTGCCCCTATACGTTATGCCAGCCTAACACATATCACCGAGACCAGCACTGCATTTTAACTCAGCCTATTGGAGCTCTAAGTCAGTAACACTAGCCACTGCATGACAGTGCTATGCCCCCCAGGCTGCAGTCTCCTTAGTTAAATCCTTGCTGGGATGAATTCTGCCAGACTTTTTATTTCTCTTGTTGTTTTAAGGGCTCTTTTGCTAAATGTTTAGTTTCAAGCCTGTCACATTGTTACAGTGGATGGGATAAAAGACTGATTGGAGTCTGTAAATTACCCTCATATTTAGTCTTTAAATTTCCCTAGAAAGGATAGAGACATTTTTGGTCTTATTTTGCAGTGGCCAGAGTAGAAATCAAATGAAATCTTCAGTGTCAGAGTAATAAAAGGTGAGTGATGCTGTTGTGGATTTGTGAGCACAGAAATGTGTTCCGGCGTAGTTGTATTCATATACTGTATTCTGTTTCATCAAAGGCCTTCATAATTTGGAAGTCTCCAGCATCAGCCACAGGTGAGCGGCCATAAGTGAGTTGCTTCTTTCCACTTTCTTTGCAATATTTGAAGTAAAAGACAGCTTTTAATTAGGGGGCTGATGAAATACAACATATATGTGTGAAATAAAATGTATTATTATTTAAAACTCTTTAGTGCAATCCATATTTAGTAGATTTGTTAGAAAAACAAAACATATGTATTAGGCTTGTCAATAGTTCATACAGTGAGTGGCAAGGTAATGGTATAAGTAGGGAGATAGACAGATCAGATTCCTAATTGCAATTAGCTTGCCTATCATTTGGAAAAAGAGGTTTCAATGAAATCCTGCAAGTACTGAAGTATTTCAAATTTACTCTTGGCCCTGGATGTCTGGTATAACTATTGTCTGTGCTGGGCTCACTGTGGGCTGAGGTCCTATCCAGAGTGTGCCCCTGTATTGCCGGGGCAGTAATGAATTACATGTGGCGATCATTAAAAGTGAGTTAGTAAAAAAGCACAGTCCTATTATGTACAGGTTGTTGAGGGACTGGGAAACTTAACATTAGCTCGTGAGGTTTTGTCCACAATACTAACATTGGGCTTGACAGCTTCTTTGATCAGTCAGAGTTATTGAAGTCCTACTCTTAGTTCTTTAGAAATTACTTAAGTGACATGACAATATGTTTTCTCTCGTCTAAGTTTTAATATAGCATTAAACTATAAGTGTAAAGACAATTTATATATTAAAAAATAATTAGTAACCCACTAATTAATTAATACTAATTAGTAACTTCTAATTTACTTAATGTTTTAAATTCCTTTCATCTATTGAACTTTGTCTTGCTTCCAGACTGAATTTTGTGACTTATTTTTCTTTTTAAAAATGATATATTAAAAAAAAAATAATGAAGGTAAGTGGAATCACATATGCTGATTCTGTTTCAAAACCAGTGAGCATGTAGTAAGGGTAAGCTCAGTGGTTCCTTTTAATGATAGGACTCAGTATCTGCCTGTTTCTGGTGGCTCCAGTAATCCCAGGCTCTATTCTGTGAGTAGTATCAGATGACAATTGGTTAAGTTTAACTCTTTAGACATTGCTTTCACATATGTGCTTCTGCCAAAGGATATTACAAAAACTTATTTTTTCTTTGTCCATTTTAATTAAAATGGCTTTTTTCTTTTTTAATAAGAGTATCTGTTGGTGGTTGTGTTTTTCACTGCCACATTACCAGTCTGTTTCCTAGCTCAATGATAATGGTAATGGACATGTATTGTTAGGATCTTTTAAATATTAATCAGTTTGAATTTGTTTTGTTTTACCATGAATGAGTATTTTTTATGTATATACATTATGTAATCAGTAATTTTGTTATTATATTTGACCTATAAACTTGTTCTAACACTATGAACCTGCACTCCATGAAGAGGGCTATGCAAAATAAACTAAAATGAAATTAATTAAGTTCTTCCATGTGAACCCTGAATACAATGAGGACTGATTGTGAGGTTATTTATGTTAGGTAGAAAGCCTAGAGGGGGTTGGGTGGTCTCGTGGCCTGGAACCCCTGCAGATTTTTTTCTCCAGCCGTCTGGAGTTTTTTTTTCCTGTCCTCCCTGGCCATCGGACCTTACTTTAATTCTATGTTGATTAGTGTTCTCTTATTTTAAATCTTATTTATTTTGTTTTTTTTTTTCTCTTTTTTCATCATGTAAAGCACTTTGAACTGCATTATTTGAATGAAAATGTGCTCTAGAAATAAAAGTTTTTGTTGAATGTTGTAGTCCATTGCTGATAGTAATATTCCAGCATGTCCAAGTTATGCCATTTTGCCTGTCTGGTGGGAAACAGTGATGCCAGCTCATTTGTGCAGGGCAGAAAGATTACTCATTCGTCACCATTAGTGAGGACAGAAGCTACAGACGCCTTCAGCCTTGTGACTAGATGATTGAAACAGATATTAAATATTATAGGCTGCAGACATTTCTTCTACCTTGAGTCTGACTTGAGAAGTAATGTCTTTAGAGTTTTCATGCTGCATTTGTTTTTGTGTTTCTTAGACGTCTAGATAGCACTTAAAGAAATTTTGAAAAACAGCCATGAATATCATACTCTTTTGGTGTACGTGTATGTTTCTGAAGGTGTATTATAATGTTATCATATATACAGTGATTTGGAAAGAAGCAGGTGTGACTCTTAACCAAAGTCTTATGTCCAGTAGGTGCCATCAGTGATATGTGCAGTAGCTCCATTAGTTAATCAGCTAATGTTTATTTCCATTTTTGTAAATGGTTGTTATTCTCTGTCGATCATAAATATGAGAGAAACAGTGAGTTTTTGATGGCTCAAGAGAGAAAAGGTTTTCCTCAGTCATCTCCTCTGTCTTGTCTGTTTATTTCTCACATTTGATATGTATGTGTAATATTAAAAAATGTAAATGTGTGCAAAGGTTCAATGCCCATACTCCATAACATACAACACAATCACAATATACTGTACACATCTTTTTAAAATGTCCAATATGAATAAAGCTGCTCTAGGAGCCAATAGTGCAATCATATTCTGGGTGGATTCATCTGCTAGTATTACAAAGGGCCCACCTGTTCTGATAATTATATTGTGGCAGTTCACACATTATAGTAGCACATCATACTCTCACTGAAGATGCTGGTGAAGTTGTCCATATTGCTTTTTAGTAATTGTAGCAATCATTGTATTTGGCTTGTTAATAAGTCTTTCCCATTCTCCTTCTTTTTGGTTCCCTATGGTGGCATGTAGTGCTGGAACCATCCTTATTATATTATCACCTTGCAAAGCGTCTTCATATTACATCTATAATGCTTGGTGTTTGGGCATCTCTAGCATCTCGTTATCATTAAACAACTGAATTGCTGAAGGTATAAACTGTGGTGTTCTTCTTATTCAGTTCAAAGGTCTACACCTTGTTAAACTGTTATAAAGGTAGTACTGTATATAGTGTAGAGGATAAGTAGGATTAATAAAGCTTTAATCATGTGTTTTGCAACAAATTTTGTTTATAGTTTTTCCACATGTTCGTTTAATCCCCATGATTCTGCTGTCTGCTTTAATCTTGAGTTACAGATTAACTTTAGCTTGGCATGCGTATTTCCCAAAATCACAGATCGACCCAAATGGCAAAACACTTTACCAAACAGATAAACAGCACATTTGTGAAATATTGTATCAGACATTAAAGACTTTCAGTTTATTTCGTTATTGAAATTCCTAAGCACTAGTCATAAATTCTAATTTAATTATCAACTCAAATTCCTAAAGATGTTACTCTCCAATAAAAAATATAGCTTCAGAGGGTTTTATGGAAGTGAAAACTGTAGTAGAAAACATTATTCCAGTTCTGCATTTCCTGAATTTGAAAACACCAGATGCCAAAAGTTCAGGTATTTAAAAAATGTGTTTCTAGCAAGAGAAACCTGTCACTCCAGAAAAAACAGCCTTTTCTTTCATTTTGAATTATCAACAGGTATTACCACAGTCTTCAAATTGTTATCTTGTTATGGTATTATTGTGTTGAAAGGATTGGATTGCTTAACAAGAAAAAACAAAACAAAAAGCTAAAAGTAAATGAAATAAAATTGCAGCAGTTCTTTCCTCTGCTGCATCTGCTGGGTGTTTTTGATGTCATTCCATTTCATTCACAATTTTAATATATTTGAATTTTGCACAAAGTACATGTTTTATTCCTTGCTATATTGCTATAAATAAATGTAAGTAAAGTAGCATTATTGAATAATATTACAGTTTTTTTCGTTAAGAACCGGACATGAAGTTTGAGAGTCTTTGTAAGGTTTTATGTATCAACAGACTACTGAGGCAGTCTGATGTGTTTGCTAGCTGAATATAAAGATCAAATTGGATTAAGATTATAAAAAATTAATATAGGCTGAATTTTTCAAGAATAGAGTGAACCTGAATCTCTATATCTGTATATTATTGCCCTTCTGAGAGAGGAAACTTAGATCTTTATTTAATTTTGTCGTCTGAATTGATTTATTCTGTGTAATGTATTCTACAGTACAGGGCTGTTTTTGTTCAATAATAAATAACTTGAGAAGAAGGGTTTAGAGATGCCACTAGTTAGGCACAACTATAATTCTGAACATTTCCTGAAACATGTTTCAAAGTCAGAGGTCAGCTTCTGTGTTCAGAATGCAGATTACACAAGACTGGCTGGGCTTGTAGTGTGATTGACGAGGTCCTTGTATAACTTGGCTTGGCATGTTAAATTGCATTTATGGCAAGATGCTCTAGTTTCTTAATTAAGTCTAATTAAGAAGGAGCTGAAGAATGCTGCTTCAAAGCTAATCCAGCAGTATCCACAGCACCCCAGTTAGTATGGGTCCTGAGGGATTGATATTTGCTTTATGATCCTCAGAAGGAATGGGAAAAGGACTAATTATAGATATAAAATGTTAACCCAGGCAAATTCACTACCTACTGAAAGCTGTGGGCAAGTGCATATGTGAACTGAAGAAGGAACTGTATTAAGAACCAAAACTGTCATAAAATTATGTGTGTGTATGTCTATACCAAGTGTTGTACACATAATAATTATATACCTATCCATAAATTGTTTTCAAACCCATTTAATATAGATCACTGTTACTGTGCTTTTCAGCATAATATGGCATGCAAAATATGGAAGGCAAAAGGGAAACCCCACAAAAGCAAACAAGAATAAGCGTACACAACAGATGGCCATGCTTGGGCTGGTATTCAAACCCACAACTCTAAAATTGTGACACAGTGGCTCTAACCACTGTCCGCTATTCTGTTCTACATAATTATAACATAGTTAACATTAAATACAAAATAACATTTAGTAAAATACAAATCGCCATGTATGAAAACCTAAGGCAAATGTAAATAATGCAAATATACACGTTCTGTCTGCACCACTTCTTCTCAACCTTTTTAGTGTTTCTGGACCCACTTTTTCCCATATTAGTTGGGTCTTAGGATAGGGGTCAGAGTATGTCTCCCTTGGTAAGTGTGATTGAGTGCGATCACCAGAACAGCAACTCACTGCAACCCTGTACCCGTATAAACAAACAGCAACTCGCAACACTCTGGTGGGTCATGACCCAATGGTTGAGAAACAATGGTCTATACCATATGGCACTAGAGAGCGGTAGTGTATTTCTTGCTGATTAGCACATGCAAGTAAGAATTTCACCATACTCTGTACAAGTGATGGTAACGGCACTATATACCATATATATACGGGAATCAAACCTTGGACATCAGCACCTAGGCCCATGGCACCTGATTAGACCCAATAAAGGCGAAGCATGTGTCGTGTACTCTTTATATAATTTGGCAGATACTGTACCACATATCTATGAACTGCTTCTTGCACCTTAGAGAACGTGGTGGATGTTTGCCGACTTACTGACCAACCACAAGCGTTACCTGATAGGTAACCACCTAAATAATCAGATTGCGAGTTAGAACTAAGAATGTAATATATAAATATATATATATATATATATATATATAATATGTGTGTGTGTGTGTAGTATTAAAAATCAACCAATAAATAGCATTAATTTTAAGAAGATATTTTGAATTACATTAAAATAAGGCTAAGCAAAAGTCATTGCACTATAGACAGGAAACCAAATTTCTATTTATTGTACAGAGTTCCTAAAGAAAATTAACTAGTAGGGAGCTATGGTCCAGAGGAAGTGTTAATACACAATCATCCATATACCAGCTGACTGACTGTTATCTGATCTCTGGACAAAAAGCAAATAATATCGAATCAGACAATGATAATAGCTTAGTAAAAGCTTTTTTTTATCATTAAGGAATTTAGTACATCTTGGACCAGCTGTGACCTTATATGCTTGTTTAGTGTTTAGCCCATTTTATTACATCTAGGCTAGACTGGTGAAATGCCTTATTGCCTTCCAAAGTTGGTTCTTAACAAACTATTTTGTGTTCTCACTTACACCAAGCCCTGGGAACATATTACAGCGACAATGAGGGAACTACATTCACTCCAATTTGAATCTTGTATTCATGACAAGATAGTTATGTTAACTTGCAAAGCCTTAAATGACTAAGTGCCATTTTATTTCTCTCATCTTTTACTCCTGTATGTTCCTGTCTCAAATCGGTCCTTTACTTATCTGTCCTCAGAATAAGAAGAAAACAATTGACATTTTCGTGGAATGCATTTCCTCAGAAGCTCAGAGAAGTCAAGTCAATACCAGTTTTTTAAAGGCTTAAAACTTAACTGTTTACTAAATCTTTTGTGTAATCCATTTTGTTATCCTTTTCTGGTATTTCAAATGTATTTTTATCTATT
This sequence comes from Polypterus senegalus, assembly GCF_016835505.1. NCBI lineage: Eukaryota > Metazoa > Chordata > Cladistia > Polypteriformes > Polypteridae > Polypterus > Polypterus senegalus. The sequence goes on along the minus strand of NC_053171.1, from coordinate 28,453,233 downwards.
TTTGTTATGCTACAGTATGTACTGCATCCTTGGGCTCTAAAAAGTGCATGATAAATAATTTATTATTTATTAGACAAAATATTACAAAATATTACATTATGGAAACTTTTTTTATTTATCAAGTATTTGAATCAAAAGAAAGTTGGAAATTAACTAAGCTCATCCTTGAACCAATGTTTGTTATATATTGTTTCTGATAATGGGTAAGGAGTTTTAGCTAGAAGGCTTTTAGTAAGCCTTTCCCAGCCATGATTTTAAATGTATCCTGTAAACAAAGCACAGTGGAAATTATAATATAGGGAGGAAAAATTATGTATCTTTAGTCTTATTCATACCAGCAGATTTTTAGGTGAAGGTACTTACAGAGTGATTAAAATACTGCTCCTATTTACAAACCACATGTGTTGAATAAAGTGGTTACATTTTGTGACACATTTTCAGGATTGGCAGATGTGTGCTTAGACAAAGTTCTGAAGTGTGATGCTCTGGGATTATATCATTTTTGAAAGAATGTAGTTTGCATTCATTTAATCATACAGTCTGTTTGGTTTAATGGCTGAGAAAAAGGAAAATTTTCTTAAAATTTGTCTTCCAGTTGCATTACCATTTTGTTAAGTACCGTACGCATTCACCTTGTGCCACAAATGATATACAGCTCATAGAGTTATTAGCCTTCCAAGTCAGCATGTCTGAAAATTTGTTATTCTTGTAACATTTTTTTTAAACAATTTTCATTGTATTTCGGCAGTGTCTTGTTAGAACTCCACCCCTAGTTTTGTACCATGAAGATTCCAAATAATATAGTATACTGTATTTTTTTTTTTATATTTTTATTTTTTATTCATTTTATTACAATCCATACAAAGCAATCAAGTTTTTACAAAAAGAAGAATAAAGAACAGATCGATCCCCACCCCTGAGAGAGAGAGCAAGCCAAACGGCGTAAAATTTAAGGCTTGTAAAATACCTAAATTAATAAATTCTCTGTGCTTTATAAACTTATTTTAAAATATTACTGATTAGATACTGCCATGTTTTGAAAAAAGTCTGTACGGATCTTCTAACTGAGTATTTGATTTTTTCCAATTTCAAATAATATAACACATCGGTTTCCCATTGACTTAAAAGAGGAGAGTTTGGGTTCTTCCAGTTTATCAGAATGAGTCTGCGTGCCAAGAGTGTAGTGAATGCCATCACAATTTGTTTGTCCTTCTCCACTTTAAGCCCCTCTGTATACTGTATGTTTACCCAACCTTTCTACATTATACAGAAATTCAGTGTGTCCTTTTGTATGGCATTGGAAGGCTATTCATCAAAAGGTCAAAACTTATTCAGTGTTTTTCATTTCTAGTATTGCCCATATCCAAATATGTATGATTGTGATATTTTGAATGGTATGTTGGTTGATGAAAGATGTTGATATATAATGGGAGGGTGACATTTTGCAGTATGTTAAAGATGAGCATGTCCTTGGCTGTTATAATACTTCAGGATCTATTTTTGACAATGCAGAAATATATGGATTTAATAGTTACTAGCTATATGGCATTACTTAGGTGAGTGTCCATATATCCAGCATATGATGAATGAGTCTATCCTTGAGCTTATTCATCTACTGTCAGGTAGCTTAATGCTAGAACTGATAAATTGAGAGGGCTGCCTTGAAGCACCCCATGAAACACTGGCCTTTATTTAGCTGTTTATTCTGACTTTTGCCTCAGCCTGCAGCATTTGTGTTTTCATGTATAACAATGTGCACTCTACTTTGTCTTTCAAGCTTATTAGCTATGGCTTATGTCTCAGGATTTAATCTTTTAGGGAGGCCTTAAGCTGTCTGGAGTAGCTTTGTGCAGGAGGAACATGTTTGCTACTATTTTTGATGCTTGGCAGTAGCAGATATTGCCAGTGTAGCAGTAGGATTTTGGACATTTTTTGAAGATAGGTAGCCAAATTATAAAATGCAGTACATAAGAGTACATTGAATGCTCAAAACTAAGAAGGGTGTGAACTCCACAAGTGTCAAACGTGTAACGTGTATATACTAGACTATTGTGACTCCTACAGATGTTTCAAATAGTGTATATACTAATTATTTTTTTCTGTTTGAATATTATTAAATAATCAAATTGAAAGCAAACTGCCATATTCTTCTGAGATGATTATAATGTTTGGATAAACAGAACTTTATTCATGCATTATACAAACGATAGTTGCATCCCACCAACAACAGACCCTCTTTTGTAGTAGAAGTGAAATGGGGGGAAAAAAAGGTGATGTCTGATTGTGGCTGCTGTTAAGGTTAAGCATATTGTTCAAACCTGGCTTCATCCTAAAAATGTAGACACAATGGGGATTTAACTTCTAGAAATTGATTGTTGAAGATAGATACCCCTACACTTTCTGAGTTTTTTGTTTTCCACATTTTCAGAAGATATTTAAATAAATAAAACCTGTCAATAAAATAAATAAATAAATAAAATGGCGAGGCAGTGTTGTGTAGTGGTTAAGGCTTTGGACTTCAAACCCAGAGGTTGTGGGTCCAAGTCCCGCTACTAACACCGTGTGACCATGAGCAAGTCACTTGACCTGCCTGTGCTCTAATTGGAAAACCAAAAGAAGTTTAATCAATTGTATCATAAATGTTGGAAGTTGCCTTGCATAAATGTAACGTAAACATTAAAAGATGAAATAAACAAAATCACGTATGACAGTAATGTACAAGCATCTGTCAAAATTATCTGAAGAGAACTCCAACATTCACTTTACATGCCCAAATATTTTTAGTATTCTCAGCAGGCAACAACTAGAAGATAACTGGAATTGTGAACCGTTTATAATCTTAGTTCAGTTGACAAGCTTTCCATACCAGTTATTGCAAGCAGTTCTTTATATGCCATTAAAGCTTACACCATCACCTTGAAAAATATTTTGGTCATTAAATAAATATAATGTTTGGCACAAACTGGCAATTATCTTTATTGGTGTGGAAAATGCATAACTTTGTTTTGTGCAGGCTGTGGTTAAACTATTGGGAGCAGCCTTCAACATGCATTTTTGTTACACAGATGCGATAATCTTCCATTGTAGTAAAACAGACAGGTGGTTTGAGGCAATGAGAAAGATTCTCAGTCATCTGGAATCTAAAGCTAATACTGGTTTGCAAGACAGTTCAATAATGTGATACAGTACCTTTTACAATACTTGTTTTGTCCTTCTCTTTTATAGACTATAATCTGTTCTGGATTTAGAACTACTCTTAGTAGTGTGTAATGTCATGCAGATGAACTTTCTGTGTTATCTTAGTATTTTATATTGACATTTTTTTCTGAATGTACTGTATTATATAGTCAGACGTTGAGGAGTCAAATATTAATTAGTGTTTTTTATATTGTGAATTTGGTACAGAACACAATCTAGAGTAATAACAAAAATACATTTTCTGAGTTTAAGATTTGTAAAAATCAAGTCCAGTGTGACAACAGCAGTTTTATTTAGTATTTGGTGTTCTACCCAGGTTCTTCTTTCATCTGTAATATACAGTGGTGTGAAAAACTATTTGCCCCCTTCCTGATTTCTTATTCTTTTGCATGTTTGTCACATGTTTCTGATCATCAAACACATGTAACCATTAGTCAAATATAACACAAGTAAACACAAAATGCAGTTTTTAAATGATGGTTTTATTATTTAGGGAGAAATATTGGATTTTTTCTCCCTCAATAATAAAAAACCATCATTTAAAAACTGCATTTTGTGTTTACTTGTGTAATATTTGACTAATGGTGTTTGATTATCAGAAACCTTTTGTGTGACAAACATGCAAAAGAATAAGAAATCAGGAAGGGGGCAAATAGTTTTTCACACCACTATATGTAGTCTTTGTTATGTCACCCAACCCAACACAGACATCTTCTATGCCAGATATTCAGTGTTATTTTTAGAATGTTTGTAGCTTTTGTATTTAGCCTTGAGCAAGAATGTAAGCTTAGCCAAAATTTAAAAAGTATGTTTGTAAAGATGGTCAGAAAACCTGTTTTACATTGTTTGCTCGGTACATTAACACTACTGCTAACTCCTAGTGTTAGCTTCATTGGAAATGTACCTTTCCATGTTTATGAGAGTCTATAATTTTATTCATTCAGACACATGCATGTGTCATTTAGAATCCATCTACAAAATGCCTCAGTTGGCTTTCATCATCTTGCAGTGTGTGGGCATGTCCTGAATTTCAGACCTGTTTACTTGAAATCTAAAAATAGCAAGTTTATATAATTTTGATGAAGTGAATCCACCAGTAAACTTTGACTGGTAGTTTTATATTCATACCATTAGAATGATATTCTATGGTATGCATATACTAATTGTGCATGTAACTAAAAATGGGATTGTATTCTTATTTGACATCAGTAAATATCTCTCTTATTATATAAAAAAAAAACCTTGGACGAGACTTTTTAACTTGGAATGAGACGTGACTATTACAGGGAGATACTTTCATGTCCCACAAGATGAAATTCTGTGCCAAGAGATTTAACCACGTCTGGGGCCGAAAATAAGACAAAGAATAGATGACAAAGTAGAACATCGTAAAGAGGTTCTGAAACGTTGCTGTGATACACATGCAGAGAAGGTTAGAGATAATGAAAGTACTAAAATTCGAAAGTCTCCAAAAATTGATAGTATTGATTGCATTAGCACAAACGGAACAGGAAAAAGAGATTGAATATATTTTTCAGTATAAACTTCTAGTCTGAGACTTGTAGATTGTCTAATTCATGTTGCCATCAGGGAAAAGTATTGTTTCTTCCCAATGAAGAGGTGTATCCGCGAAAATTAAAAGATTTGTTGTTTGGTGAAAGTGAACTCCACATATGCAAGTGGCAGAGATGCAAAGTGCCTGGTGCGTAGTGCAGGCCGGGGGTTGGCAAGCGAAGCCCCCTAGTATTCTATATTTTTAACTGATACTGCTGTACTGTACTGCTACAGGTTTGAATCAACCCAAGATGCTTGTTTGTTTAATTATTGGCAGTTATACTGGTATAATAGTAATTTTGCTTATCAGTTGTAACCTTTGCCATCATTTCTGATGTTAATTTTTAGCCTGTCATAATATAGGATGTTTGAAACTTCATGTGGGAAGCACAGGATTATAGCTGATGGTGCTGCTGCCGCCTTTCAACTCTAGAGACCTGTATTTAATTTCTAACCTCTTTGTGTATACTCGGCTTGTTCACAACATATCTGTGTGGCTTTACTTAAATTTCATGTTTCCTCCCACATCCCAAAGAAGTTCATGTCCAGTTTTTCTGTGTGAATGTGCTCAGTGATGCATTTAAGTGCTATTATGTGAGTGTTCTTGCCTTGATCTGCCTTAATTAGTTGCCCCGCTGCAACTATTTAATGATAAAGTGGAATTAGAAAATGCAAGAATAAAGAAAGTACATTTTATTTTACCATAACATTATTTTGTGTGGGTAGCACAGTAGTGCTGTTTATTCACAGATCCAGGATTTCAGTCCCCTGCCTGTTTGTTGAGCACATGGACTTTGCATATTCTCTTTGTTACTGTGAAGGTTTTCCTCTCACTACTTTGGCTTTTCTCCCAAATCCCCAAAGACCTCCATGCTAGCTAAACAGGCGATTCCAAAATAAAACAGCGTGTGCAGGAGTGAGTGGGTCTTCTGAGGAACTTGCATCCTTTTCAGGCCCATTTCTTGTTTTCTATGTAGTTTTTCAGGGTGGGCCCTGGCCTGAATTGGATTAAATTGGTCTGCAAGTGTTACCTCTTGTTTTGTTTACATTTTCTGAAGAAGCCTAATGATTGTATCATCAAAGCACCAGGTTTACTTTTCCATTCAGCTTATCTGTATTATTTGTTTAAAATTTAGCATAGCCAGGGTGAAGAGCAGGACTAGAAATTACAATGTGAGTGTTAAATCTTACTTTTGGTTGGTGTGACTCTAAAAATGAACCACTGAACTTCTTGAAATAAGCAGTCTTATGTGAGATGGTACATGCCATGCTTCTTTTTAATTCTCGAGAGCCTTGCAACTTATCTGCCACCTGTTACTGAACTTGCTTTAATACACTAGAGGCATCAATGAAACAGATTGGATGCTAGGGTCACTGTTTCCTGTTATTGTATGGGTGGGTTAGACAGGTTAGGGAGCAAAATTTGAGATTTGCCTGTTGCTTTGGGGGGTGGGGTGGAGATGAATCCCTTATGGGGATTTCTAAAAGAAAAAGGTAGTGATATTTTCCTATTTGTCTATTTATTAGTCACTAGGGTTACAGATCTACATTGAAAAGTAATTCAGTGTATAAAATGCATATTAAATGTGCTAGGGTCATGATTACAATTTATCCTTGGTACTTGCTACTTGGTAATTAACGATTTAGAAAGGAAATTTGGTATGTTTGGACACCAATTGATGATTAAAGTGAGAAAATGAGTATACTCTAGTCCACATAAAATTACTTTGGAATTATATCAATGTACAGCCAAGTTGCTTCCTTAATGCAAAACACAGGGATTTTAGTAGTCACTTATATAGGTAATTAAATGAATATATATATATATATATATATATATATATATATATATATATATATATATATATATATACACACACACACACACACAATTTGGAAAGTTTTCAAAACTTTATTTATATTTGGTACATAAAATAACAAAGAACTGTATCTCTAAGGAATGTCATTAGTTCAGCCTGCAATTGGAGATGCCATGTTATCTTCAGGTATATTAATTAGAAATTCTTTACAGTCACTGCAAAATCAATGTATTGTTCTTGAAATTATTTATGTTTTCATATTCATATCTGATTTAGTACTGCTTGGCAGTGGCCTGGTGTACAAATCCATCGAAGGACACGGGCATGTACACACCCAGAGGCATTCATATGAGGTCAATTTAGTGTTTTCATATAGCCTAACATGCTTGTCTTTGAGATGCAGGAGGAAAAGTTGAGTCCACCAAGGAAAACCCATGCAGACAATTGGAAAACTTTCAAATGATAAAAACTGTGGAAAAAATCCAAATTCAAACCCATTTTCCTGGAGCTGTGTTACTGCAGTGTTAAAATATACATTAAGGCTAATGTAAGGTGGTACTATAATGTTAAAGATAGAAGACATTAATGAAAAAAGAGAATTTCTAGAGAATACTGAAAAGACTATAATATTGGAAAGGAGTGAAAGAACTGTTTTTATTAAACAGACTAGCAGACACTTGTTTAAAATGTACATCCATATAATTTGTATGTTCTGTTTGAATAATAAACTTAAAAATGAACAAATATGACATAATAAAAGAAACCATGGTGGGTTAGTATTTCTGCCTCATGGATCTGGTTTCTTGGGTTTGAATTGCCCAAATAGACTGTTTTGAGGCTACATGTTTTCTTGCATCTGACTGGGGTTTTCTCTGACTACACTGGTTTTCTTCCCACATCCCCGAAGAAATGCATTTTATGTTATCAGGCAATTCTAAACTGGCCTCATCTGAGTGTGCCCTGATTCTGTTCTAATCTGTCATCATTTATTGTCAGTCTTCTCGCTTGTGCTGTTTATATTTAATCTCTAAAAGTTTGTTTCCTTACAATAGATCATACACACAAGATACTATATCTGAAATATATCTTATCTTTTTGATTAGAGCAGCATGCTTTGTTTACTTTATAAATTGCAATGTGGTGAAGTGCTCTGTGAAAAGCTTTAAACTAACTGTGTTACGATTAGTTAAAATAAGAGCTTTTTCTTCAAATCTAAAATCAACTTTTTTACCAAAATTGACAAAATATAACAATGAATTCCTATACATGACGAGAACTGGCTTGTTGACTATTAAATAAAATATTGGTGAACAGCATCTGTTTATAAAATCTACTGAATGTCAGAGGGAGAGTTATACATACACTAAAATGACTTTACATAAGAAATATAAAATATTCATTTAGCTATTAATTAATGTATTAGTTCTTTTCCAGATGTATCTTTCAGTTGTATAGAGCCTAATAAATTGCACTAGCCTAGATGTTTTGTGCTTATAAAATCTTGGTTTTTAAAAGTCTTTCTTACTGCACCATTCTAAACCTTTTCTTTGACTTCCCATTTTCCTCATCCCAACTACTCATTTGAATTCTTTAAGTGCAAAATCTGTGACATTCTCTCTCCTTTGACAACAGCAGGATAGTCATTAAACCTCTGAAAGGCCAAATAATTTCTGCCTGACTAAAAGTGAATACTGTCGAAATATTGTCTCCTAAAGAGACAGGATGGTCTGAGTTTATCTTGATTAATCTCTATAGGTCAGATATTTGTATGGATACTTAATCTGTGAACACAAAATGACAAATGAAGCACATTTTTGCATGTGTTAGCATGATGACAATACTGGTGTTTGCAGACGAGGTAAATGAAAAGCAAATAATTGGCGTCTGTTCTGTGACTCTCTTTCCTGTGTAGAAACAGGCTATTTTTAGTTTAATAAGGGTTGTACAATGTTCTGTGAAAATAATGGCAAACAAAACCTGTTAAATGTATTTTGTTTCTCCCAAAATACAATATGATTGCAAAATAGCCTTTTTAGCTGAGACTTCTTTTATGTGTAAAATATCATGTGAGAAGTCAGAGTTGCATTACCACTTGGTGAATTTGGGTTAAATAAAATCTAGAAATTCTCAACTGTTAGCTGTCAATGTGAAGGATATCTATGTGTAATTTTTCCCTGGGAACCTTGTATTTGTCATATTTCCTATAGCAAGAGACTATTCATGCTATAATTTTTAAAATGATTTTTAATTATTTTGGGAGTCACTGAGAAAGCCTTATTCAAATATCTTAGAGTGTTTTGGTTTTAAAAGAAAAACTGTTGTATTGGGCCAGCATTGTAGACAATCATGTGCTACGATGCAATTGATATTTTGGTGGACTGGAAACTGAGCAGTGTACTCAAATTTGAAAACACGTAGTCCCAGAAAATTAACGTTTTATTCTAGGTCATCGTTTGCAAGAATACCAGTCTTTATTTTTCAAAAGTTGCTATAATTCCAATTATTTTGTTTTTCACAATTAAAGCACATTTTCGCATATCTTAACATGACAATAGCTTTTTTGGTTTATTTTATTTTTATGTAACTAGCAAAATACCTGCGCTTCGCAGCGGAGAAGTAGTGTGTTAAAGAAGTAATGAAAAAGAAAAGGAAACATTTTGAAAATAACGTAACATGATTGTCAATGTAATTGTTTTGTCACTGACTCATCACTAATTCTCCAACTTCCCGTATAGGTAGAAGGCTGAAATTTGGCAGGTTCATTCCTTACAGCTTCCTTACAAAAGTTGTTTATATATCACTAATTCTCCAACTTCCCGTATAGGTAGAAGGCTGAAATTTGGCAGGTTCATTCCTTACAGCTTCCTTACAAAAGTTGTGTATATATATATATATATATATATATATATACACAACTTTTGTAAGGAAGCTGTAAGGAATGAACCTGCCAAATTTCAGCCTTCTACCTATACGGGAAGTTGGAGAATTAGTGATGAGTCAGTCAGTCCGTGAGGGCTTTGCCTTTTATTAGTATAGATCTACTTAAAAACTACCTTGTGATGGTACTTGCTATACTCCGTTTCCACTTGGCTTTTTTTGTGTTTGTTTTTTTTTCCCTTCTTTTTCTAACTCTGTCTGCTCCCCATTTATTGTGATTTAATTTAAAACGTTCTACAAGTTCATCTAGTTCTTGTAATAAATGAAGTGTTACACTTAATCTCGGAATACTGTGAACTTTGCATAGTGAAACAAAAGGACTCTAACATGTTGTGTGTATCTTGATTTTTATAGATATCATTAAGTGGTTTTGAGAGGGTCATGTTATTCTTAGTTTGTTTAGCTTAATCCAATTCAATATTTCCCTAAACTCTTACTCACATTGGTAACAGATTTATTTTGCATGCTCCATATTTAGACTAAACAAAATCAACATTATACCACATTTGACGCAAATGAGATGAGACTGAAGATAAACTGAATTTCACTGAGTACACATTAAACAAGTGTAATTTGTTGATTTTTTTTTTTCCCCATCCATCATTGCTCAAAAATATTTTGATAATTTGAATTCTAATCTTTCATTTGATGCATTTTTTCCAAAAGCAAAGTCACAGTCCCCTAGACCAGTACTTTTCAAGTTCACCATGTAGCGGCAGGTTTTTGTCCCAGCCAATTTGTTTTTTTTTAAGACTTCTGCCATAATTAAGCAAGCCAGGGTTTTTTTGTTGTTGTATCAATCCAGAAATTACTAATGTATTATGCTACATTTTTACTGAAGCAAGAATATATGCGTGTTAGATGGGTAAAATATGTTTTCTGTGTGTGTCAAATATTTTATTCTTTTTTTAAGCCCTTGTTTACTAATAGGCACATAAGTGGGTAAAACTGAAAAAGCTTCACTTTGGTATTCAGTGTTGTTTCTACTGGTATTTGTTCTACTTGCCATTATATTGTGTGGTGGATGCCTAGAGGATGGAAGGACCAGGAGAGGAGCAGTATCTCCCCTGGAACACGAGAAGGCAGCCACCCTGGTGGGTGTTTGGGCCATAGGGACAGAGCTTGGAAGCTCAACCTTTTTGGGATCCATGGCCACCGCCAGGGGGCTCCTGGATGGCTCAGAAGGCATGGTATGGAGCACTTCCGCCACAGCAGAAAGTGCTGCCGAACCAGGAAGCATGTACACCCGGAGTGCTTCCGGGTGCCCATGCAGCACTTCTGCCACACCAGAAAGTGCTGCAGGAAGGTCATCAGGGAGCACCTTGAACAAATCCGGGTGCATTGTAAAATGGGCTGCCTCACTCCATTCAGGGGCCAGAGTCGGGTGGAAGAGTATTTTGGGTTGGTGAACTGTGTGTATTGTGCTGAAGGAGAAAATAAAAAGCGTGAACTTGTGTAAGTGTGCCTCTTGTGTCTGTCTGTGACAGGTTAAGTGCTGCTATAGTGTCATGTACTGTCACAATTGTCAGTATTCAGATACAATTAAAAGAGCAAACTCCGCAAAAGATGTAAATGAGAAAGAGAACAACTAAATCAAAACCTTTCAAAGGTATGGCAAAAATAGGCTTAAATCATTCACAACTGCACTTTTTTGAAAGCAAAATAGGAAAAGTAAAAGGATAGCTAATTAAACGATGAGACTGGTTAAAAATGTTTCATTAATTATGAATTGAACAAATCCTGTGGCCACAGTGGGCCCCAGACAGCTGAACTTGAGAACCACTGTCCTAGATAGTAGATGTTTATTATCGGTAAGGTTCTAATATTTTAATACTGTAATAAGAATACCAGTTTGATCATGATCTCTTAATTTATTTATGAGTTATTTGTTACTACAGATCCACATGCACAGACGAAAGGACAGACAAAGATTTCAAGACTGAAATGAGTAATTGTACCCAGGAATGCCTTAAAACAACTAAGCCTGATAAAATATAGTCAACATATCACTCACCATGTCAGTCTTTCCATGTATGGAGAAAGTGAAAGTAATAATAACTGTAAAGGTGGAGGCAATGCTGGATAGTACAGGAGCATTTCAGATTAAAATAACATGAATAATCGATTATTATTACAGTACATCAAAGCAGTGGGATGCCAGCTGCACAGCTCTTTAAATGTGGTATGATGTTTCCAAATTTTGATGAATTGTACTGTAGGTAGCAAAATGTGAATGCATCCATGGAGGAATATTTGGAGCAAAAGTAAACCAATGAATGAATACAGTAAATAAATAAACGCATATGTAAACACATTGTGAAATGTGATGGATAATAACAAAATGATATGTAAACATAAATAAATGTGTCATGAAATATATATATATTTTTTTGGTTATTTCTTTTTATTTATTTGTTTCCTTCCTCATATGTTTATTTCAGTGACACCAAATTCAAGACAAAATATGCATTGAAATGAAATTGTAACTTTTCACCCATCAAAGTTGAGAGGGTGGGTACCAGTGAGTACTGTATTTTGATTGGTGAAACAGAAGTAGAATGGACATAAATCTCAGGCCATCAGGTGCCACAATTAAACGCAGACACCTCAGATGCAGACTCCTCAAATGATGATGAAATCAGAGTTCAAGGTAGATGCTTTGCACAGTAATTTTGGACAACTTTTTCATGCATTAATATCAGCCTCAGATGCACAGAGATCACGACTTTGATCATGTGCTTTGCTTGCCTTGTTGGCTGGTGGAAGTTACAACTACATATTTTTGACTATTTTTTTTATAGTTTTCTCAGTTGTGCATTGTATTATAAATATTTTCTGTTAAAACGGAAATAGCATTGTCTACCATTCAAACAGTCATGTCTTCTGCAGTATTTTTCTTGTTTGCTTTTGCATGGAAATACTTCATTTTAGCTTAATCTAACTTTATTTCTTAACAGTTGGAGCATCAGTCACCATAAAAGGTGTGTAGTGTGCTCTATGTTCTTCCAGCACCTGGGTATGTGTAGCTTTTAGTATGATTTCTTTTAGGTGAGTGTGATTTCTTGAAAGAGACAGTTAAAGCTTTTGTTTAGGTTTATAAACATGTATTTTAGAATAAATTCATTTTCTTGTGTTTGCATTGTAGGACAAAGTTCTTGGATGATGTTAAGTAATCATCCTCTTTAATAAAACCCTTGTGTGCGTCCAGGTGTCCGTGTGTGTGTCTTCTGGTGAAGTGCGCATGCGTGGGGCCACACAGCACGTGTTCAGTCTCTTCCTGTGCATTCCCTGTGCAGAGAGAGAGTGACAGATACACACACACACACACACACACTCGCACACACACACACGCATGTGTGTGCGTGCATTGTTGCAATGTTACTTTTCTTGGTTGTTTATTAAATTACAGATTTTTCAAATGTTCATTTTTTCCCCTGTGCTTAAAACTCATTAAAAAAAGAGTTTTTAGCGAGCGGGTCATAAGGCTATAGCGCAAATTCTTGCAGTGTTAGTTTTCTCTGTTGTTCCAGGTTTTCTTAGTGTTATTCAATGTTTTTACATTTAGTTTACTATTACGCTGTGCTTTCTATGGTATAGTTAACTATATTTGTGCTTAAAAACTTAAAAAAAATATATTTACATACAGTTTATACGGTCTGGAACGGATTAATTGTATTTACATACAATCCTATGGGGGAAATTACTTCGGTTCACGACCAAATCGGGTTACAACCAGACTTTTGGAATGAATTATGGTAGTGAACCGAGGTTCCACTGTATTACTGTCAGACAAAATTACAGACATTTTACGGAAATACAAACCAGTATTACTGAGAGAGAAAATTAAAGGCACACAATACAGTGACACATATTACAGCCACATACAAGATCCCTTGCCATTTAATATAGACTGTTCATACAAATGTTTATGCACTACTGTTCTAGCGCCCGTTATTTTAACGGGTTTAATGTCTAGTTAAAAAAATAAAGGATGGGAAAGTTAATTCCACAGAAATATAATCTCTTGGGTCTGCTTCTGACTTTGCTAACTGTTCTATCAGTAATGCTGTATGTACAGGATATCCTTTGTTGAAAGACAACTGCATCCCAAGTGTTTTATTATGGAAGTTGGGTTCAGGACTACTGAAAAGACTGAGTTTGAAAAGCTGTAAAGCATTTCTTTAACATGATTGGGATGAATAGAGCTGTAAAGAATGTAATTGTAAATCAGCCAGGTTGAATAGTCATTGACGTGAAGAGACATATGTTGGAAAAGGCAGAGTTGTGGAAGATATATTGACTCTTAATTTCAAAGACAAATGGAAGCTGGTGAACTGGTTAATACATTTCTGTAGCTAACTTTAGGAGCAAGAAGCAGTACCAACATAATTGTCAATATATTTCTTAATATAGGTCAACTGCAAAGTCCAGGTAAAGGTTAAAGTAGAAATCTTAGTAGTATAGCAAATTCTCATACTGGTGTCAATGGCAACAAGTATAATAGTGTGATAAACACTGCAGAAAGGATTACGAATGAGATCATATTTCATTAGTCTGAGTTCAGCATGTGTGGCATGGTCTTGTCTGAGTACTAAGGAAACCTCATTGAGTATTATGATAATGTGTAGGGAAGCAGTGTACGCTATGATGATGAAAATATACATCCTGAAATATAAGCTGTCAAAATTTCTGACTTAATGTCTTACATAAAGAGAAATTTTGTTAAGTTCTCTCGCATTAACCTGTCAAAGAAAGCTGAAATATCAGCTTTCAGATACAGGAACAATAGAGCTCCCAGGGATGTCAGGTTTGCGGATTTTATGTAGAAAGCAAAATGAAGCATGTGAACTTTAAACGGCTTGATGAATTGAATGCTCACTTAATAAGAAAATGCAGTAAACATTTTAAAGCAGATTGTTGGTGAAGTTTCCCACTCAGACAGCAACCTGCTTCTCTTGTTAGTAGGGTTATGTGATTGATGTTTGTAATATCTGGTAGATTAACAGAGAATGATGTTGGCTAAGCTTCTGGCTATCTCTAGCAAAGTGTAACACTCCCTGCATAACACCATGATCAACATGTAGAACATCTTTGATGTAAGGGAACACAATCCAAAATAATTTTATACCTGCTAATGTAACATATTATCTAGCTAGACTATATTTTTCTACAGTTTTAATATGTTAATTCAAACACATTATGCATAGACATATTTGTATTTTATTGATGGTTTTGTTTTCCATTTTATACCTAAGTGTAGTTTTTGTGTACATCTGACCACAGTTGCTAACTGTGCATTTTTCTTTGCATTAATACAAAGCGATCATAGCAACTTACCCAGTGGAGAAATGTTCCCCTAGTTTTTTTTTTTTTTTCTTTCTGTCCTTTCAGAAAAATGAGAAGAACATCGGTCATCAGTTCAGACTCCTTCTTATGGAATGATATCCCATCCATGGCTGGTCCCAGTCTCATACCTGGTATTCCTTATCACCCAGTAAAATAGTGAATTTGAGGGTTTCAGTTATTTATTTTGTTTTTTTTATTTTGGAATATTTAATGATGCTTTAGCTTTAAGAGGTATTTAACACATTACAAATTACTGCAGAAGATAAAAACAGATGAATCATGTTCACATTTAGTCAAAGCACACCTTGTCTGTGAAATTCTGCACATACTGATTAAATAAAGATAACACACACATTTATATACATCAGACTGTTAAATATGTCCTTCATTTTGTTTAATTTTATTCAGCTTTCCTCGAATAAATATGAAAGCTACTAATAGACATAACATAGACTATTTTTGTAAAAGAAGCGTCTTTGGCATAGATAATTCAAAGCATTCTTTCACTGATAAGATTATATTGAATTCCAGTATGATATTTTTTTACAGCTTTACACATTTTTTTTAAGACTTTTTAATATTTCGTTACAGTTAAATCTCTGAAAATGTTATTATCCTCCTTTACAATATTGTGAAATATGCCAATGTAAGGTTTACAATGTAAATGGTTGCTTTTCAGAAACATCTTAAATACATTTCTATTATAAACAAAGCACACTAGAGGCTTGGAGAATGTCCATGGTGATTTTTTTATGAGTATGAGCTATGATTGGTGCCTATCTTTCTCTCCATTTTTCTGCTGAGAGCAGCACCATGAAGTATTTGTTTGGCAAGTTGTGAAGAGCTTGATCAGAGAATAATCGGGCCTTGCTGTGTGTTTGGCTGCAGATCACAAAACTGAGCCGTGAAAGGGATGCTTAAAGCTTCAGGCTGTGTCCTGTGGGATTTAATTCCACGTTTTTTTGTGCATCAGAACAAAGAAGATAACCTCAGTCTAATGAGCTGCTGTTGTAATATTCATTTCGGCAAAGACACATTCTGTCAGCTATAAAAATCAAATAACTTCTTACTCAGTCATTGGTGACTTTATACATAACATTGCCTTTGGTTTTAGCCTTTGAATTAGATTTTTTTTAATTTCTTTCTTTTTAGCATTTTTAAATATTTAACAAGGAAAATAGCACAGTGAATCAAATGATAAAAAAAGCTTGGGAGATGAGGCTAATTTATGACCAGAGCAGTTTATGTGTTAGCTAGTCTCATGTGTTCTTCCTTTCATGCTTTTCACATTGTAGGAAGTGATTTATTGGAAAGGGGCTTGAATCGTGCCCAGGTGGTTGTTGAGTAATGGCCTGTTGTGCTATATATTCTCTGCTTTATTTTGTTAACCGTTTGACCATTGACAGTTTCCAGCAGATTTAGTCGGCTCTGATCTTGTTTGAACTGGCGTCCATATTAGGGGTTTTGATTGCATTTGAACTTTAGTATATGAACAGATCTACTACACCGTGGTTAGATGGACAGTTTATGCAATCATCATGCACTTAAAGAGTCATTTGATAAATGGATCCTCACTAGCCCTACAATGAAGCTCCCAAGAGGCAACTTCTCTTTACATCCAGCTTGCTTTTACAGCTTTGAGAGCCCTGTTCAAGCTATCTTAAGTGTAATTCATGGTGGAAGTAGCGTGTATTGCTAAGGAGTTTTTCCATGGAGTGATATATTTTTTTCTGTTGGCTGTGTTGTTTGTTAATGCAATTCAATCTGATGTTCCTTCTTATGTTTTTCATTTTAAACAGGTAGCTATAACACCTTATAAGCTGTAACATTAAGTCTATAAGATGATCTCACTAATTTTAATTTATTTTGTGGTATCTGAAACTGAAAACGTTTTCAGGGGCATTTTAATGAATTTCTTATACCTGTCATCATCTGTGTCTTTTTGTTTGCTCTTGCTTATGCTGGTCATAGGATATGACAACAAAGCATTTTGTCCTCTAGGAAATCCATGGGAAATGTTGAGTATTTCATTGAAAACTATGGATTTGTATAATTTAATTTTTAAGAAGATTGTGTCACCAGACTGAGCTAATCTTCTAAACAGTGATGTCTGAAAACCTTCTTACAGGATAACGGATTCAGTCCTTTGACGCTTGTAAGAAATGAGAAAGGTTTGAGAAGCTATGCTTGAAAAAGAAGAGTACACTAGATTGCATTTAATAATACTAGCAACCAAAAAGAAAATGTGTGTAGCAAAGCAAAGCAAAGCAGGAGATTCTTTCCAGGGGATTTCAAATCACAAATTCTGAGTTAATCTTTTTGTATTTTAAAATTGTTATATATAGCTTATAATCTTCAAACAGTACTGAGCAGCAGAGCTGTGCATTGGTGGTGTATACAGAACCACAGTGTAATTTTGTTAAAGCTCATCTTGTATGGATAGAATACAAGACATGCATTTGTTAAACTGGCATACAAGTACTCAGTTTGTAGTATAAAATGATTCCATATTTAGTCATATTTATATGGCTAATAATATTTTTGCTGATTTGATTGTGTTTAATTTTTGAATGTGCCTTTAACAAAACACATTTTAAATGCTGCAGAAAGGTATAGTTGATGCACTGTGTTTCTTCCAACATAACTAAAAACTGATGTCTGTGATTATAATTTGTGCCTAGGTGTTGTCTTGTGCCGCAGTCCAGATCTGATTCCTGCACTGCACTCAGTGTTACCAGAACAGGCTTGTGTTGCTTCTGTTAGAAAACGCGTATCTGCATAATATGTCGGAAAGATGTTTTCAGTCAAACTGTACTAATTCCATAGAACTATATGTAAACCTCTTAACTTTTCAGCCCTAGTGTGTATTAAATTGTGTCCACACTGAAAATAAATAGTCGATTTAAATATTTCTGAGTAAAAATTCAACATCCCTTAATTTTTTTTTTCATCTGTTGATTTTCTATACCTACTGCTCACATTAAGCGTTTGTGGGTAGATGCAGCCAATTCTGGCAGCCAGTTCATCAAGAGTTCCACTGAATTATGATCACATGACATTAAGCAGTTAACTAACTGCTTGATTTTGGAAATATGAGAGATCACTGGTGTCCCTAGAGGAATTCTGAACAAGTAAGTGAACATGTAAACTTTACACACAGTGCTTCCAAGCTAAGAAGTGATCTGCATTTAATGCCATTTAATCTGCATTTGATGCCATTACAGGCTCAGTTTGTTAGAAGGCCATATTGATGTTTAATTTGAAATACTGTAACTGTCTGCCTAAACCACTCAAAAAAAAAATGCTCTATTCACTGCAGAGAAGTTATTTCGTTGGATGTTTATTCATTTATTCAGCAGCACAACAAATTGAGTTTGCATTGCTAGATGAATTTGGTTTTGAAGTTTTTGGACATACTGGGCATTTTGCCTTTATGTTTAAACTTCAATCCACTGAATACTGTTATGTCGAATTTTGAACGTGATGTAAGGGGTATAAAATGATTGAATGTAAAATATTAAATTTGACTCAGCTATTACTTTAAACTATAAATGTATGCACTTCTGTCTTAATTAGTTTATTAAAGTCTTTTGACAGTCAATAAACATAGTATATGAAGATTTAGGACCTTTTTAATTAAAAAAATGGAGTAATAGCAACTTTGTATACAGTGCCAATTGGTAATGTGAATAATGAAAGCATCACTGTTTGTGTGGGGTAACTTCTATGCTACTTCTATATCGATGACTTATATAGATTTCATAAAATTGTATGCAAAACTTGACCCGCTAAATGTGGAACTTCTATAATTTTATTTAAATAAAGCCATGGTTTTCAGCTTAATTTAATTTGTAAATAAGAAGTAATTCAAACCATTGAATTAAAGCAGAGATGGAACTTAATTGTTCAGCATGAACAGCAATGGAGTTAAAATTCAATCCAGTTACCATTTTTTATATTATGTTCTTGATATTATGTTTGAGTGTTTTATGCCAATTTGAATGAGGAATCAGTAATGCAACTCAGTGTATATATAATTTTATGTAACTTTTTTTCTTTAATTAGTCTATGAAATTCTGTTTTTTTTAAGCCTGTGTCACATTGACATATTCAGGCAATGAGATCATCAACTTCAGGGGTCAAGTCTGACACCATCTCTGACTAGAAGTTATGCAAAGGACATGGCTAGAAATCACAGTGTATGTCAGAGTAGACAACTCAGAAATGACTTTGCAGCACAATGTCACATTTTATACAGTTTAAATCTCTTTTCTCCACCATGGTCACAAACGACGGGTAAGGGCTACAAGAATGAAATTGCAACTACAAGTGACCAGAATTAATTTTCTGTAGTGTGTGGTTAGATTCACTGTCTATGGGAAGACCTTAAAGAAGAACCACTGCTGCTCTTAAATGAGAGGAGGCAATTGAGGTACTTTGGGCTTGGATGCCTACCATGGGTGTTGTTTAAGGCATGGACAACTTGGAAAAAACTGAGGGACAGAGCCAGAACACACTGGAGGAGTTGTATCTGCTAAATGTCCTTGAAGTGTATCGGTAGTCCACAAAGACTGCTGGCAAAGATAGGATAGAGAGGTCTGGTCAGCCCTGTTCAGCCAGTTGCTACTGTGACTTATGCCAGGAAAACCAGAGTGAATATGACTATGCTGATTATCTTTGTGTGTATTTACTTGACTCCTATCACATGTACTTTATGTGTGTATTTGTTTTTTTTTGTTTTTTTAAATTGGCGTCACTTTATTTACTTATTTACTTTTACATTTATTTATTATTTACCTTAATTACAACAATATAATATAAGAGATATTTTGTAATCATACATCCAAAAACCACTAGTAACCAAAAATAAATCCAAGAAATTGATAGGAAATAAGTAAAAAAATATATATATATTATTAGAGATATCACACCTAAATTTAAAGATTTTATATACCTTAGTCTTTATTGGACCTACCACCAATGTGCATCATTTTATTTCTTTTGTCTCGGTGAGAATATTAGTTTTCTTTCTTAGGGTTGCAAGTGAAATGGCCAGTGTTAGGTGTGTGAGCAATAGGGATCATGTACTTTTCACCTTCATGTGCACTATATCCATTTGAAAAAGAGAGGGTGTTCTTTTATCTGTATTGGCTGTAGAAGGTTAAACATATTAGCTTCAATAAACAGGTCTTTTATGACTATAAATTATTTTCTTATTTAACATAGATAGTATAAATCAAAGATGCCTACTAGTTATTTACACCGTTGCCTCAAGTTTATTGGTCTCCGCAAGAAAATGCTTTCATTATCAAATGTTTCTTGAAGCATGTTAACTCTCCAAATAAAGGTTCTGCTTTCGCCCAGAACTCATTGTTTATCTGCTGCTTACAAGGCATGACATCAATACTCTCAAGGACCTCACTTTGTCTTTGTATGACTTTGCCTCTCCTCAGTCTTCTTAAACATTGTTTGGCTGCTTTAAAAATTAAATTCTGTATCACATTTGTAGCAGATGTGGTAAACTTCCATTTGGTTAGCAATTTAAGATTTGTTTTCTTTGTCTTTCTTTGCTGACTTTATTTTTATATCTCATCTATACTGAAAATACGTTTAATTTTAATGCGTTGATCCACCCCCAATCCGTTTTTACCGATTGTCAGGGACATCATTTTATTTTGCTGCACCGTTTAGTACTTCACCTGGAGAAATGAACAGGCTATTGCCATAAATCCTTCATAAACTAAAATGGTGCTTATGACATAACACTCGGAAGCTTTTGGGTGTGGGTTGCTGAAGCCAATCCCAGTAGCTTTGGGAGCAAGGCAGAAACCAGTCCTGCAGGCGGTAACATTCCATTGCAGTGTGTATTCATAAACATACTTTCACAGGGCCAGTTTTAAAATAAGAGAAGAAAAATCCACCCCAAGTTTGTGCAGACCTCTTGCAGATGCACATAAGGCACAGTATTTGAAACAAAGATGCTGGATCTACGAGCCACCTGTGCTAATCACTTAAACGTCTATCATTTTTGTTTAAAATATTTAATATAAAAATTCTCCCTTAACATTTACTTGATCCTGTCTCTCTCCTATGCATGCTCATATTTACAGCTTAAAGAATGAATGTCTTAAAACCTCATTCCATCTAAGTAGTGTTTTGTACACATAAATGAATAGTGAAACTGCTATAACTGTTTTGTTTTTTCTCAGTTTTTTTTCTGCTCTGCTAGTTGTGCTTGAGCTTCATCTGTTTCTTTGAAGATTGATATAGTCTATCGAAAAGTAACATGTTCAGCTGACCTGCCTGGGTATGCCCTATATGGCTGTGTTTCAAGTTTGGTTTTGTAAAATGGATGAACCCTTTATTCCCTAATTTCTGAATTGGTACATGTTACTGGTGATAGGGTCAGCCCTGTTCAATATGTTGCTATGATAACTCTCGCCAGGAAAAGCAGAGCAAATATGATGATGATAATGGTTATCTCAATGTTTATTTATTTTTTTTTTTTTGATATCTTTTCATTTTTAGTGTCTTTATTCAGTCATCATTGTCCAACCCACTATATCCAAACATGGGGTCTGCTGGAGCCATTCCCAGCCAACACAGGGTGCAAGGCAGGAACAAATCCAGGGGAGGTCACCAGCCCACCGCAGGACAAGGACACACACACTAGGGACAATTTAGGATCGGCAATGCACCTAACCTTTGGAATGTGGGAGGAAACCCATGCAGACACGGGGAGAACATGCAAACTCCAATCAGGGAGGAACCCCGAAGCTACCACTGCGCCACTGTGTCGCTCTAGTGTATTTATTGCTTAACTGAAATACATATTTTTCTTTTGGTGAGCTTGACAGCTCCTGGTGTGTTTGGCATGCCTACTTCAACAAAAAACTTTCACTACTAAGGAGACTGACTGCAAATCACTTTCAGTTTCTATTCAATGTCAGAAAATAATAAAATAAGTTAGAATTATTTTTGGCTTGCAGTTTAAAATTCCATAGGGAACAGGTAAAATTTGCATTAATTTTAATACTAGGCCAAGACAGGCAAGCTAAGTCTCATAATATTCCTGTAATTTCCTGTGTCTGAATCTGTCGCACAGTAACTGACCAGGTAGTTCAGTAAGTTATCTGTCTACTTGTGATTGTGCCATTTTTTTAAAGAAAGAATGAGCTAAAGAATGAACTAAATTGTGTTAAGTAGCTTTGAGAATGCTATTTAAGTTTCAAAAGTAATACCTGCACAGCACAGTGCTAAGTGTCCTCCACATGATTGTTACCTCTTTGCCTTTTGATGTCTCATATATCCACTGATGATTAAATGACTTCTCAGAATGACCACTAGACGGAAAGACATTCTTTTATGTACTGTAAGTGACAAAGTAATAGAATCCTCAACATAAATTGTTTTAATAGGGTCTTAATGATTTAACATCCCATAGTTTCCTTAGAATGACATCTGGGTGATTGAGAGTTGCTTGCCTGTTTTACCTTGTATTGACAGTTAATAATGGTGGTCTGCATGGCCAGGAAGCTTTTACTGTACTTTCTTTAACAAATGTGCCAGTAACTTTTAATGTTTTTTCCTTGGACGTCAGTTCTAGCATTTTTTATTCTTGTGGGACATCACTGTCTTGTGAGTATTCATTAATGAAGCCCCTGCCAGGTGTGTTAACAGTTGTCCCTCTTATAAAGTCACTAAAATCTCATTGTCAATCCGTGGCAGCCCCATAGTTTTGTACGTGACATTACATTACATTTATATATGATGGGATATGTGTTTGCATGTGTATGGTAACACATCAAGGTTTTTTTTTCCCTTCCACCTGATCATGCTGGAATAGGCATCGGTTTCAACAATGGATCAGTAGCTGATTTTTATCTCACAGTTTTTAAAAGATTAGTATTTCATCCTAATAAAATTTCATATGCACCAATCAGACATTTATGTAAATTACTATTCATACTAAACAGGACAGTTCTAACTGCTTTTGCTCTGCTTTATATGAACAAAAGGGTCACTTGAAGAAACTTTTTTTTTTATGCATGTAAAACCAGATTACAGTTTTTACATATTAGTTTTAAATCTGAGGTATAAAAAAAAAAAAAAAACTTTTTAAGAAAGACTCATTGAAGGAACTCTATTGATGCTTCTGTTTGTGAAACAGAGTTTGAATTAAATGATTTTTCAAAATGAGGTTCTTTCGGACTCATTTTACATGTAGAGCTTTACAGTTCTGTTGGTTTCAAAATTCATTCTTGGCAGGTATGTTCAACAGGGTTTACTGATCACTTTCCACATAAAGAAAGAAAAAGGTTAATTTAAAGTGGGTGAAAATCATTGTTCTCACTATTGTGTCTCTGTTCCTGCCGTCTCTGAATATTTCTGAGGATTCAAAGGTAGGTCAAGTTTCCAGTAAGACAAAGCTAGTATAGCTAGTGGAAGTGAAGTAGTATGCATGCAATACACTAAACACATGCTCCTTCTGTATGCTGCGTAGCCAAGGAGAGTGATAGAATCCATTACAGAAAATGCTTTTATGGCTTTCAGAGGTGGAATTAAGGTTGAAAACTCTCGAGACACAGTAATTAGTCCTTTGGTAAATGCCATTACTGGAAGATTCTGGTGATAGATTACAAGTTTCTTTAGTGAGTGCTGTAGAGCATGCAATATTTAATAGGAAGGAACTCACAATGAATCATTTGGCTATAATACATGCCGACAACAAGCTGTAATGTGAACATGTAATGCATAGCCTTGGAGTTCATGAGCTGCTTATGCTAGGGTGATCACATTACTTTTGTTAAATGTATTTGCAACAAAATCTAATTATCCTAAGCTCCCGAAAGAAGGAGTACAGAATAGTGTGTGTTGTTGTAGGAGAGCATAGCACATACTAGACCAGAAGTTTATTATGCTAATGAGGTTGTGGAAGCTTTTTTTTTTTTTTTTAATCAAATGCCAGTTTCTGTCATTGGTCAATCTTCTACATTAATCAGGAATGTTATTTGCCCATTCCCAAATATACCCTATTACATAATACCTAGTGGATTTGGTTTTACGTTCTATGGTAATAATGAAATATTTTTCAGTATTCTGCAGTCATTTTGCTGTTAAATGTTTTATATAAAATAAATGCTGAGCAATGTACCTAGGTACTAAATGCAAATTATGAGTTGGTAAGTGTATTTGAAGAACAAATTGTTTTCGTAATTTGAAATTACTAGTATGTTACAAAATATATTTGTTTAAAATCTGACAAAGTGGTGTTGTCTCACTGTGTGGCCCTAAATGAGTTTCTTGCTGATTATCATTTAAGTGATTTAGTGATTTTTAATCCTTTTATCTACATATAAAATTTGGCATATTACAAATTTTGCCAGTTTTCACATACCCTAACTTACTATTCAGAAAGTTAATGGGGGGGGGTCAAAGTGTAGGGTCAACTATTTGTACAGTGCCACCTGGGCAATTGCAGGTTAAGGTCTTTGCTAAAGGGCCCAAAGGAGTAGCATTCCTTCTATCAGTACCGGGATTTGAACTGGCAACCTTCAAGTTACCAGCCCAGATCTTTTAGCCACACAGAGCCAGAAAAGCAGTAAAATTATTTTACAGTGGGTCAGTTGTCAGTCCTACTACAGAAACTGGAGATAAAGTTGTGCAGACACCACATAGACAGTAATCAGTCCTGGAGCTGTGAGTCATTATGCCGTTGTCTCGCCAAAATGAACAAATAAATGATGATGTGATTAACAGTGTACTAAGTACTATCAAAGATGCATTCAGAACAAAATTCATATTCCTTGGGTAGTTGTAGTAGTAACTTTGCATGCAGTTCAGTTTTAATTGTAAAGTTAACTGGAACAACATGCATTAGATAATTGGGCAAGAGTGTTTTGAAAAAAAGATTTAATGTTTTCCCAGACCCAACATATTGTTAAGTGATGTTCAATGCTAGAGATGGCATTAATGCAAAAATAATACATTGTATTGGATGTTTCTTCCTTGTCAGGCTTTAGACACAGCATAACAGCAGGTCAAGCTCTCACTCAAAAGCCTCTGTTGCGTTTAAAATTAGTTCTGCCTTGCGAAATAAATATCTAAGGTATTTGTCTTAATGAAAAAACATACAATCCTATATTTTTCAGGTGGATTACTGTTTTAAAAATTTCAAAAATACTATTCAGATCCAAACACTTGGGCGATACTGTTTTACATTTTGTTGAGGTGACTTAGGTCTCTCTGGCTTCCTTTTTCTTTGACAACACTCTTCATGGTTCACTACTGCCCACTTAAGACTGTCTGAAGTCAGACTCTTCAGAATATATACCTAGCCTACATATACCATATTGTCACTACACCATTTTGAAAGCTTGCTTCACATTTTTTGGCAAACAAAAATTCAGTTTTGTAATGACATTTCCATAGTAATCACTTGCATTGTGTTTCTGGGAAATCTTCTACTGTTCAAATATTCAGTCAGAGAAAGACTGGCAGCTGTGAGCTGTAGGCTGAGAAAAAGTGAATAATGCAATAGTTTTTCTTAAGCCATCAAAAGATTAGATTCAATTGGTCCAAGTGAGGAAAAAACAGTATTTTAAAGTTTACAGCACTGCTCTCTTTTATATGCTTTACGTCATATATTTTATAGATGCAAATAACTGTCCTTACAAAGAATTACATATTGGCCAAATATATTGCTTTTATGGAAATAATGTCTTTCAAAAAATATACATAGAACGTGACGGACTCTAGTATGTAAAATTATTTTGCCACATGCTCTGTAGTGAAGAATCCATTGAAATGTTTAGCAAAATTGTATAAAGACAAATGTTCTCAAAGAATCTGATTTTTCTTCTTTGTATAAACTTTTAGTTACTGTGAGTGAAGCTGAAACTGAACACTTTCTGTGTTGTTCTTTCCTGGAAAAAATGATACAGCTTTCCAAAAACTTTGATCCCTCATAAAGCCTAAGGTGGTGCTCTGAAGACAGACATAATATTCTATTAAGGTGTATTATGTGCTTTAGATTAAAGAGAAGTGGAACATCTTGGGTTGTGTTTGTTTAAAAATATCTGAAAGTTTTTTTTAAAAATGTAAAATATTCTAAAAATTCTATTCTAAAATACTTCCTCTTAATTATTCTTCCAAATATAAAGTCAGACTGACATGGAGAGCAAACCTTTCCACCATGTAAATGCAAAACAATTTCTAACCAGAAATATTTGTAATAATTGAAAAATGCCTCTTCAGCAAAATGTGTATACTGTACCTTTTGTTTTTCCATAACAAACCGTATTTACAGCATTTTCTGAAAACACAAGTTTTATAAAAATCACTCTTGATAAAACAGAGTTTTTGCAAAATCAATAATTTTAGTGTCTTAATTGTAGTTAATAGTTAATTGTATTAAATGTAATAGATTTGATTGGGGTTGGTTGATCAGTTAATTAATCTGATTTAATGATTTTTGAGGGAAACTGGAGTATCAAGGCACAAAGATAAAATGTAAAATTGATGCACATATATATATATACACATATATATATATATATATATATATATATATATATATATATATACATATATATATATATATATATATATATATATATATGTGTATATATATTGTATTGTATATATTGTATGTATATATATATATATTGTAACAACCCGGCAACAAGCGCTGGCGGAGTGACGCCTCATGGGTCATTTATGTAAATAGTTTGTGGGGAATTTATGGGTAATTTATAAAAAGCTTATTGTATGTCGAAATTTACATATTGTCAATTGTGTTGTAAATAATGGTGTGTCTGTATTTAATTGGTTGGGTGGGTTTGGGTCATCGCCGTCCGGGGGTTATTTATTTGCAAAAGTACCAATTTATTGAAATGTGTCTTGATGCGTGACTTTGGCAATGGCCGAGCAATAATGATGAGCTTTTGTTTCTGACTATCTTCTGTAATAAAAAGATGCAACAGGACAGAGCTGTTTTATTGCTAAGATTTAATCTAAGCAAACTACCGAGACACTCGAGTCGTGCGTGTATGGGGCACAGTGTTCTCTTTCTTAAAGAGCTGGGTGCAGTTCGGCTCGAAATCTTTAAAGACTCCTCCACGGGTCGCTACATTGGTGTCAGAAGTGGGAGACCAGGCTGTTAAGAAGACGCCGTCATGGAACAGAGTCTTGAAGAAATAGAGCGTGCCATCTCGGAAAATAGCGTTATGTTGGGCGCCTGATCAGCAGAACTGCACGGAGAAAAGGACAAACTGGCCTGAGGGTGCCAGTATTCCCCGGACAGTGTTGCGATCTTCTAGGCACGGCGGAATGAACCTGTAGCTGCCGCGACACCCCAAATCACCAGTCGGCCGGTCCTCCCCACACGGTCACCCGCTAAGCTGCCAGATACAGCGGGTTGGCGCCCTGAGCCATACCTTGCACAAGTGGATCTGGCTGCTCTTCACAATGGTTGGAGCTGCGAGGAAGCTGCAACACACTTGGCCCTTGCCTTGGAGGGTCCCGCACTTCAGGTACTCATCGACCTGCCGCCTGAGGAGTGTCGTGATCTTCAGGCCCTCACCGATGCTCTCACCCGTCGCTTTGGACAGAGAACCTCAGCGGAACACAACAGGGAGGAGCTGACAAACCACATCGGCGTGAAGGTGAGAGTGTGGGAGCATTTGCAGCTGACATCAGGGTCTATGCGGAAAGGTTACCCTACTTTCTCGACAGCAGCAAGGGAAGAACTCAGTGTTCATGCTTTCCTGCGGGCCTTACACCAGAGCGTCTCCGTCAGCATGTCTGTCTGCTGTCGCCCAGACATTTGAGTGAGGCACTACGGGAGGCTGAACGGGCTGAAGAGGTACTACAGCTTGGGTCTCCGGCACGTCAATCATCACGCCCAAGCCGCTAGCGAGAGCAGTCGAGCGAGTGGTAGAAAGGGACCAGCCTGAGGGTGTGGAGGTCAGTCGCGCCCAGCCATCATCATCCCTCCGCAATGACTGCCCTAAAGTGGGTCGCTGTGGGCTTTCAGGTGGACTGTACCTAGACTGCATTATAGGCGGACGGCCATGCAGTGCCTTAGTGGACACGGGTCCACTATTTGTCTATTACAGAGAGGAGTGTTGCCGAAACAGCTGGTCCTCTTCCAAAGACTGGACTCCTTCTAACATCGAACTGCGCGCGTTACGGGTGAGCGGACAAAAATGCCGGAAAGAAACTATTGACTGTAGTAGTAGGGACGAGCCAGACCAGCCACGAATTCTGGCTCATGGACATTAAAGACAAATGCATAATTGGGTTAGACTTGCTGGCCCACTGGGGAGCATGTGTTGATGTGTCCAGGGCCATCCTCTGCGTAGGTAATGAGACTGTGTCGCTCCAATCGGGCTGGAATCATCCTGGAAGGGCTGTTAGCTTGGATTTGCCTGGACACCACGGCTCACCGGCTCCCGACCGTTGTTCGGAAGATGCAGGGACTGAAGAGGACCCCCAGGAGAGTATTGCAGCTCAGACCAGTGCTCCCCAACGGTTTTCCTCACACGACCACCCATCCACTGAGACGGTTGCTGCTGTGGAGGAATTGGGCCATCGAAGTGGTGAACAGCTGAGCACGCCACAGCAGGAGCAACTCCAGAAAGTATTGAACGACTTTGTGGACATTTTGCGGCTCGAGAAGAGGACTGCACCAGAACCTCGTTAGTCAAACACCACATTGACACTGGCCACGCCGCCCCCATTCGGTTGCGCCCCCACAGATTGCCTCTTGCAAAACGCCAAGCTGCGAAGAATTGATTCGCGAGATGGTAACCAACGACATCATTGAGCCTTCTGACAGTCCTGGGCCGCACCCATGGTCATGGTGCGGAAGAAAACGGGGGGTTGGCGCCCTTGTGTGGACTTTCGTAAATTAAATGCAGTCACTCGAAAAGACTCTTACCCATTGCCTCGCATCGATGATGCATTGGACTATGTGGCTGGATCCCGTTGGTTCAGCACTTTGGACTTGCGCAGTGGATATTGGCAGGTAGAACTGGCAGCAGAGGACCGACCCAAAACTGCATTCACCATCGGACAAGGGCTGTGGCAGTTTAAGGTAATGCCGTTTGGACTTTGTAATGCGCCGGCCACTTTGAAAGACTAATGGAGCGGGTCCTAAAAGACATTCCCCGAACCCGCTGTGTGGTCTATTTAGATGATCTGCTGATTCATGCCAGAGACTTTGACCAGGCGGTGCACAATTTAAGGGAGGTCCTGACCGCCATTCAGTAGCGCCGGGTTGCGGTTAAACCCTGAGAAATGCAATCTTCTCGCCCGACAGACTCAGTTTCTAGGGCACGTAATCAGCGAGAGTGGGGTGGCTACAGACCCCGCGAAGGTGACTGCCGTGAGCAACTGGCCCCACCAGCCAATATCACTGAACTGCGGAGCTTTTGGGTTTAGCCTCCTACTACGAAGATTCGTAAAAACTTTGCACCATTGCCAGCCCTTTGCACCGACTAACGAGTAAGGGCCAACAGTTTGGGTGGACGGAGGACTGCACAGCCGCCTTCCAACAGTTAAAGGCTGCCCTCGTCAGCGCGCCTGTCCTGGCGTACCCTGACCCCAACCAACCTTTTGTGGTGGACACTGGCGCTAGCAATGTGGGGATTGGGGCCGTGCTCTCACAGAAGGGGAGGCTGGAGAAAGAGTGATAGCTTATTACAGCTGCAGCCTCAGTCGACGGAGAGGAATTACTGTGTCACTCGGCGGGAACTGTTGGCAGTGATCCTAGCGGCGGCGGCTTTCGGCCCTACCTATTGGGCACTAGGTTCACACTGCGGACTGACCATGCTAGCCTCACCTGGATGTTGAATTTCAGGCAACCAGAGGGCCAGGTGGCAAGGTGGATGGAGATTCTACAAGAATATGACTTTGAGATACAGCACCGACCGGACGCCAGCATGCCAACGCTGATGCCCTCCCCAGGCGTCCATGCCTCAGCAATGAATGTCGATATTGCCGCCGACAGGAAGAAAGGGGGCTGGGGCCATCGTCGCATCCGCAAGGATAGATGACACTGTTGGAGTAGGGGAGCCGTACACTATTGACCAATTGAGGCAGTTACAGGCAACGATCAAGCACTAGAAAAGGTAAAGGGCTGGTTGGAGACACAAGAACGTCCCGACTGGCAAACCGTGTCGTCACAGGGGCCTGAACTCAAAATACTCCACTCTCAGTTGGGCAACTTGGAGTTGCACGATGGCGTAATCTACAGGCGGTGGCACGCACCCGGGGGAGGAATTGACC